>NW_010228762.1:111756-134980 GCF_000690775.1 Eurypyga helias
AACCAGTCAATATCCTTCTGATGTTGAGGGTTCCACAGCTGGATGCAGCACTCCAGGTGGGGTCTCACAACGCATTAGTTGTTCTAATGGAGTCTATTGGTTTCTTTGCAATAATTTTAATAGAATACAAAACTAAAAAAAAACAAGTTTCAGAACTAACTCTTAGTCCCTTTCTTCTTATGCACAAGTACTCGCATCTATATAAAGCAGTTTGCTTCAGAAAACAAAGTGACCTTTTATTTCTCCATGCAACCCCAAGCCCTAAAACAGAACAACAATGAGGGGAGAAATAAAATGCTAAGGGAGGTATTATAACCTCCCAGTTACTGGATTGATGAGTAACAAGATACACAAGAATAAGATTCAAACAGCCAAGTCTGGCAATGCTGCCAACATACAAACGCTGTGGGATGCACCATGTTAGCAAGTAACAGCATCGGTGGTCCCAGGTAGGAGTGCAAAGTGAGGTGCACTGAAGCATTTTCATCAAGTATCTAAAGAGTCTCTAGGCCTGAGACGCAGACAGACTGGGTCTGCAGTGATCAAGTAAAATTCAGTTCTGAATGGACATGTCCCTAGTCCAATGTGAAAACCCATCTGAAGTCCACTGATATTGATGGGAATCTTTCCATTGATTTTGAGGGATTTTGGATTAGGCCTTTAGCCTCCAGGTCTGCTTGGAACAACTGTCTGCTTTAGAACACTTGACACTGAGAACAACTGTTATTGTCTCCTCCTGCTTGCCTCAGCATTTACAGTGTTTTCAATTTGCTTGGATTGTTGGAGCATTGTTTTGGGCAGATCCCGACTAGTGTGTTCAAAGTGATTCCTCATCTGCAGTATATTAAATTAGTCGATAAATTCAGATCACATTTGATTGTCAGCAAAAACCTCCAATGCTGGTAAGACTGATGCTGTTGTAATTTACTTAGGTAAATGAAACAGACAGAGAATCAAGTCTATTAATTTCCCAAAGGAATTTATTGGGAAAGGAATAAAAAATGGATTAGCTTTGCAGTTCATATAAATGAATCCAGTTTCTCATCTGCAGAGTTAGTACCTTTTTTGAAGCCCCTGCTTAATTATTCAGCAGCTTTACAAGAAAGGTAAGCACTTCATTTTTACAGCATCCCTGTTCATTAAACGAAACACGGCTATTCCTACTTCATACATGAGACCACTGAAGCACAGTGAAGGTGAAGGCAAGATTTTTCTAAAACTTCCCAATGATAAAGGGTGACAGAGTGTGAGGTCTCAGTTTGAGGCTTATTGGACATGCCCTTAAATCAACAAACCCATTCCTAAAAGAAACACAAGTTCAGCATCCAGTAATTTTAGTGATATTTAGGTATCTAAGGTCTGTATTCATCCCTCCTGTCTTACTCAACTAGAGGTTTGATGTGTAAGTCCAACTTAAACACCAAAAAAGGCACCTTGAAAGGATGGTTCACCTCTCTCTGAGATGGCATGGGAGGTGTGGTGGGGAACAGCCCTGGCCAAATCTCAGTGGGGCCATTTCACATATTTGTGTCAAAACCCAAGATCCTTGAGAGCAGCAGACACAGAGATAATAGACACCTACCTTATGGGATACTTACCAGGTGCTCAGTGGGACTGATTTCCTCGTAGAGGAAGGCCTGCCTACGTCTTGGGGAAGAAAGAAATCCCACAAGTGCCACAAGAAGAGTGGTGATGGGGACCTAGTACAGATTTCACACAGGCAGCCCTCTCACACCCTACACACACCCCCCACACACCCCATGCCATGCCACCATGACACGCCAGCCTGGCGTGAGACTGGCTTGAACACCTTCATGGTGCTTTTGAATGACAGCCCTCGAGGTGCTAAAAGTCTTTGACAAATCCCATGACAAAACTATAGAAGACTGAGTACTGCGAAGTGGTTGGCCCTAAGACAAAGCTTCCTAAAGCTCTCTTCCATGCCACAGAGTTAACCATGCATTTCTTCCTGCACTGGATCCCCCGATATCTCCTGTAGCTACCCAACACAGTTTTCTTCCCAATATTCACCTGAAAATACTCTGAAATGAATATAGGCTGAAAAAAAATGGATTTTGTTACACCTCAGATTTCCACGGAGAGCCCAGTAGTGGCCTTTTCCATAACAGGAGCCCAGGGAAATGGTTCTCAATAGAGAAAAGCAGGGACAGGGCGCAAAGATGTACACTAAATAAAGCCTTTTTGTTTTTTCACGCAGACTGAAGCAGCTCTGATGTACGATGCTGTTTACATGGTAGCAGTCGCCTCCCAGCGTGCCTCCCAAATGACTGTCAGCTCCCTGCAGTGCCACAGACACAAGCCGTGGCGTTTTGGACCCAGATTTATGAATCTGATAAAAGAGGCAAGTGTAGACCATCTGCTGGTGGTCAGCATAATCCTTCCTTTCTTCGTTTCTGCATTGGCTTGTGTTGTTGCTCCCTGCTCGTTGTCATATGCTATGATCTGGTTTCTGGCACTCGAATATCCAGTTCTTCCTCACCTTCCTAGCAGAGAAATGTTGATTTACAGACACTAGGCTATGGCTTGTATCCTGGTGGAGTCATTATCCAGCCTTTCAAAAAAAGAAGCTGCTAAACTGTAGGTGTGATAAAATCTCAGACTAACACACTGTAAGAACTGACAGATTCTTTGCTTGGTTAATGTTTATTATGGATGCTTATAATTTCTAAAAATATGAGATAACTAACAACAGCCGTTCCAGAAATGGAAACAAAAGTTATATTGTTTGATAAGTAAACAATATTAAAAAAAATATTGTAGCCCGTATTTCTAAAGAAGTAAATTTCTTCATGAAGTCATGCGTTATCTCATAAGAATGCATCACTGAGCTATCTTGATCGACAGATGTTCTAAAAAATTACACATTTTAGCTGAAATGCCTTCACTCTTCCAAAAACTCAGTCTTTATTATGAATTTGAAATGGAAACTTTTCATGTAGGGAAGCATGTGGAAATGAAAATTGAAAATTATGTGGAGTTTCTTATGTATATTTCATCTTTTGCCCCAGTTCTTGTCCATGACAGTGTGATCCCTATCAAAACCACATCCATTAGCACTTGTGTAGGTGGAACAGCACCTGTAGGCTGAGGTGCAAGTTAAGTGGTGGCAGCACATTGGAGTGTACACCTGAATCCAGGAATATATTAGGAGCAAACTGAAGGACAAGACATGTGGTGGTTGCAGAACATGTAGATGAGCTGTCATCACCTTCTGCAAACCTTTCTAAGTAAATTTTTTAAAATTACCATAGGCAATATACGATGTGGTGATTCCCCTACACAGAAAGCATTGAAAGTTACTGAAGCATTACTCTCTACTCAGGGTGTTTTATGAATTTTAAGGTTTCCTTGGAAGCCTCTCTCTTTGAAAGTCAAACGAAAAGACCGGAGTTACTCACGGACCTGACTTAAGAATTAAGGAAGTTTAATGATCCTTTCCTCACTGTGACACAATGATGGCAACAACCAGAAGACATAGGGAAGCAGCACCGGAAAAGATCATTTCTCTCACACTGACATCAGCCATGCTGCATCCAGCTGCCCCACTGAGGATGAGGGGGGATTACTGTAGCAGGAACTGTAAAAGACAGGAGAAAATTGTCATACTAGTGTCTGTGATAAAGATGAACTTCGTCCTCCCTCCCTCCTTTCTGATTTGATCTAAGTGGTAACCTTTGTTGCTGTGCTTCTCAACCTCAAACTAAATGAAGTAGTGTAGCTAGTCATACAGTTTCCAGTGCATCCTAAGAATAATTAAAATTCAATTAAAAGTTAGCAAAGGACTTTTTATCAGAGAATGCACCTGCATAATTCTACAATGGTCATCTGTTTATTATGGCTGGTGCTAGGTATGTAACATAAGGATCCTGAATCCTAAGCCAAGAGAATTACTTTGACCAAGAGCACCAGACGTATCTCAGCACATCCAATTCAAAGTTTAAACAGTTATACAGCTCACATTTATCAGGTACAGCTAGCTTCTCTTGCATGGATTGAGATATGTGAACTAATTACTAATTGCTTTCCAGATCGTGTCTTTCATGGTCAGTAAAACACTGATTTAAATACTCCAAGAGTCTTATCTTCCTGTTTCTGTTCTAGACAAAAAATATGGTTGTTAAAAGTACAGAATAAGGTTTAATAAGACAGTATTACATTTCCCATAAAGGCTACAACAGGTGTTGGAAACTCAATAGTATATACATTTGGCCGTCCCCAGTTCATGTTTGGATATGTTTTGCTCAGCAAGGATAGATGAACTATATAAATTATGAATGAAGTGAACATGAAAAAAAAGTCAAGCAGGCAGAATGATAGTTTGGGCCAACATAAATAAAATTTAAAATTATTATTTTATGATGTTGTCCCGACAGTCTGTGAGGGCAATTTACAGACTAGTTTGAAGATCAATATTTTGTACTGTAATCTAAATAAACAACTTTCAGACAAAGAGGTTGCCTGCAATGAGTCCTGCAGGTGCTAGAACTTAGCAAGTACTTCAGTGGCTCTCTGGTGGGTTTTTGTGTTTTATTTGAGTGGTGATAAGAACTGCAGTCATCTCATTTGTTTTGTGGGCCAACACTATAAAATGACAGGTTGATGGTAATAGAAAGGACCTCAAAGCCTGCCTGGGCATGAGCAGAGGTTAGGGTGTAAAGCCTCTGACCTTTATAGCAACTGATACGCTGCTCCTTTCTTCACTCAGCAGATGGCAAATTAATGTTTTTCAGCCTGTCATTGTCCTCTTGGGAAGTCAAGATTCAGGTCATATCTGGCCTTCAGGTACACACATGTTAGCTTCTCCCTGAAAGCAACTGGAAAGTGGAGATCCTAGGGCAAAACACTGCCTTTTGATTTATGCTGGTCTGAATATATGTAAATTGGAGTGAGCTCCTGAATTTTCAGAGTAAGTGAAAACAGAAGATGGCTAGTTTAATGCGAAAATACTCCTTCCTCGGCCTTAGAACTTCAGGTAAATGTACCAGATAACAGCAGTAGCAGATCCACTGACTATTTTTCTTAATGACCAAGACCTGAAGTGCTACTAGAGAGACTATAGGAGAAAAACACTAGCAAAAATGTTTGAGGCTACAGAATGATCAAGTACAGCATCAAAAAGAGTAATCTTCTGTGCTCTAAAGATCTTGGGACGTAATGTTGATTGTAGGAAGAATTTGGAAATTGGCAGAGAAAAGCAAGCCTTACCAAAGACCCCCAGCCCTGAGGACAGCTTTGAGGTCAGAGAGGTCATCAGCTGGTTCCCGCGAAGGAGGATGTTACATAAAATACACTCTCTGGGATCAAGACTTTTCTACAACAGCTCATGAAGATCTTTTTAATGAAAAGTAAATCCCTGTCAGAAGCTTGTCTTTCTCAGTGACCTAATGTCATTGATATCTAAATGATATTTTAATCTTTTAGCCCCTGTGGGGAGTACATCTAACCCATGCCTAGAAAGAAAAAGGAGGTCATTCTCTCTCTTCAGAAAGGGAATAAGGAGTGAAAGCATGATTAGCCTTTTCCTAAAAGAAAAATGTGTGTGAATATGAAACAGGTGTTTATAATTGAAAGATCAAATTTCCTGGTCACGTCCCCTTTAAAGCAAGAGATAAACCCCAAATAATGATTGTCTGTTATTCAATTGTCAGCTAGACCAATGTGAACTCCCCTCACCCAAATCCAGTAGCAATTAAAAGAACTACTATGTAGAGAAGTATTGCTGAAGTTAGAGATGCAGACTTTATATTTAATGACTTGATTAAGTCCCCTCAAATAGAACCACACACACAAATCTCAAAGATTAAAAGAAATCTGAAGCATTTACTTCTACATTTCAGTTCATGTTGTGTTTTTGACAGGATATGTTTCAAGCACACCTATTTACTAGAGACCAGGAGTGAGAGCAATCCATCTGGATTCTGCATCGAGTAATTGAATGCAGCCTTCAGGCTCTATACAGTTCAGGGGGTGTGACTTTAAAAACTCTCAGGAATCCTCTGAGCTGAACCAGTTCCTTGTGTAGGCTAATGTAATGAGCACAGAAAGAAACAAGATAAGTGGACTTGGTCATACTGGCACTACCATGACTGTAAAACTTTCAAGCCCCTGTCTCACATGTAATAATTCTTCTGAGTGAAAATGTCCCAGTTATACTGGAAAGACAGGCTCACTCAATGCCTCCAAGCTCAAGAAACTCTTTCCTTAAAATTTTTAAAGGGTTTTCCAGCCCTCTGCTAGCTGATTCTCTTTTCTACAAGTAATAAATAATATGTCTCATAGAATGTGTCTGGCCTGCGACAAAGACAAGCAATACTAAGACCCTGAAGAAGCCTGCTTAAAATATCACAGCATTTCTCATTATTTAAGACTTAAAATGAGACTTTCATTTAGCTCAGTTGTACACAGGAAAAGTAGTGTAAACATTGAACACATTTGTCTACAGTTTTTAAAGCATCTTATATCGTGTGTGACCCCGGTCTGTGGATGACAAACTGCTTCAACAGTAAAGTTAATTAGGAAAAAGAAGACATGTCCAGTCCTTCCCTGTACAAGAGAACAGAAACTGACTCAGCACCTGGAAGTGAAATTATGCAACAAGGACATCCTTATTATCTTAGGTTGTTATTTTGCCTGCTTTTTGGAATCGTGATGATAATTCAGAGTGTCATTCCTGGCATCTTTTCTTCTAAACTTGAGGTATTTAAGCAAATAATTATGATCTTTTGCTGTAGAGAAAGAAGCCTCTCCCTCAGCATAATTAGGAGGACTGGGAAACAGGGAGGCATTATAATTTGCAGTCACCACAAAAATATTTGGGAAGACCTGCACTGCAGGAAAAAAGACTTGAGAATCCTCTGAGCTGGACCGTTTTTTCAAGTAAGACTAATGACCATAGAAAGCAAGAAGATGGGTGAACTTGGTCAAACCAGGACTACCACAACTGCTTATCTTTCAAGCCTCTGACTCAACTTATTTGTAATAATTCTTGAATGAAGATGTGTCAGTCAGTTAGTCACTTGCTAGCCCATACTTGCCTCCAAGCCAGCTGTATCTCTACCTCACCTGTGCTGAGTATAAAAGTGATTTAGAAACTCCCATCTGTCGTGAGGTGTGTGCTATGTACATGCTGCTTAAGACCTGGTTGTTCTACAATAAGAAAGCAGTAGATTTCTCTGCTTTCTTATATTTTAGAGCTGTTCTGCAGCAATCAGACACTGACTTTTTTCAACGCATAAATGTTTAAAAGTTTATATCCTTAAAATCTCTGAACTGTTTGACGTTTACCCAGCACTTTAGATTGATGGCAAGTTCCTACTCTCTCATTCTGATCCACCAGTGCAGGTGACATCCTGCCAGTTTGTTTTATTTTTGGCATGGAGTGAGGAACCATCCTTAGGACTGCTAGATTTCCTGGGAAGCTCTAGTGCAGGGAACAGAAGACAGAACTAATGAGTTGACAATGGCATGACCACATCCATATTGATTTTGTCCAAATTTGATGAGCTGACTAAGACTGAAAAAAGAACAGGAATGTGCAATGTATTGATTAAGTGGTATCACATCACAGGATGTAATTTTCAGGGGATTCTTGATAATAACTAAATCTAAAGCAAATATAGAACATCATTGGGAGAAGGAACTGAAGATTTTTCATTGCAGGAAAAGTAAAAATTTAAAATAAGACCAAAGAGAAAGCAATCCACCTAGTGAGACATTAATCTTTTTTGTTGTTGTTTGGGTTGTTTTTGTTGTTGTTAAAATTGGCAGCTTCTCCAAACCAAGGAGAAAAAACATCTTGTAAGAAAATCGAACATTTCTTTTGTTTCATGGTCTGTTATTACTACCAAAGTCAACATGTAAGAGTATTTTCATGGGACTGAAAATCTACAGAGTGGAACAAAAGAAGAAGTGAGCAGTACAAGACTCTCAGTGTCAGAAGATCCAAGAACTCACCATCTCCCCTGCTGCCTGAGGAAGAATCCATGTGTCAGTTCACCCTCAGACAATCTTTCTGCTGCACAGAAATTTATGCACATGACTGAGAAACAATGAAAATATTTCAGCTCCAAAACATAAAATAACATCTCTTCTGCTGCATGTTTCTCATTGTATTTGAGTGTTGAGTCAATTACAACATCTATTGATACTGGCTGCAGTTATTTTCTGGGTTCTGATGCTGCAATATTTACTTAAGTCAAAGGAAAGCAATTATTTACTTTGGTAGAACTTCTCTCACGAGATAATTTCATATTAGGATTTGATCCACTCCCATTAAAACATTTTTCTTTGTTTTACTTCTAAAAACCTTTATTTTTGTCCATGAAGTAATGGATGCGTTTCTGATACAAGCTTATTACAATCTGTTATTTTGAACTGAAAATTATTAATTAAAAGAGCAAACAAAACAACTGCTAGACCTGCATCCCACAATGATTTATTAGTAAATAAAGGTCAGCTTTCCAAGAAGATAATGTATGGCTGAGGTTAATGCCAATAGGAATTCATATTCTGAAATCAAATTTCAAGTGGAAAATCACTTAATTTATGGAACGATCTCTTCACAGATTGCAAAATAATGGTCCTAGGGCTTGTATACTAAGAATAAATACATACTACATATTGATAAAAAATTATCTGCAAGGTTTTGATACTGTGATATCTAAAATTAAAACAAGAAATATGTCAAAATCTTATATATTTTTCCATTCTATTTTTACTTTCTTAAATATAACCTGAAAAGTAGATTTGTTTATAAAAAATGAGCAAGAATTACTATAAATTGATTTTATATGAATTTATGGAAAGTATTTTGATATTTGCCACACCTTTTTTCAGAACATGCTTTATACACTACTCCTGGCCTACTAAAAGTGCTTATCACTTACTCCAAAATGATATTTTGATCTAAGTGCCAGTGCATGGCCTAAACCAGATGATATTTACTTGTACTGGAAAAGCCCTCAGGAGCTTTTCAGTCACATCAACGCTGAGCTGTTCATTGTGCACATTCTTTGCTCCAAAGAACTCAAGAGGAAACTGTTAAATGCAGATGATTTAGGTTCTGCAGCAGTGTACTCTCATTGAAACAATCTGTTCCTCAACCACACAACCTCCTACTCACCATTCACAGATCTGCCAGCATGTGGGTCCCATTATCTCAGGTGGAAATGACACGGTGCTTGGCACTGCATGAAGCCCTCACAGGTTTCTTGTCATCCATGTTGTTGGATGGGTTGGCGTCACTGTAATAGGATAACAACAGCTCTGTTGGGGAGGACATTTTCCACTCAAGGTGATGGGCAGGAATAGAATGCCCGAGCTTTGGCTTTGGCTCCTGGCTTTGCCACAGACTCTGTGCAACCCTGAGCACATTGCTTCAGGACAGCTCCAAAACCTGTGCCATGGTTACATGTGCCAAGGAACTCAAAGGCTTTTCAAACATATGCTCTGAAATGAATCCATCATCCTCAAGTATTCAAGGTTCATTTGTCAAATTTGTCACACCGAACACATTTTATATGACTACTTTTGAATGTCACTTTGCCACAGACTCTGTGCAACCCTGAGCACATTGCTTCAGGACAGCTCCAAAACCTGTGCCATGGTTACATGTGCCAAGGAACTCAAAGGCTTTTCAAACATATGCTCTGAAATGAATCCATCATCCTCAAGTATTCAAGGTTCATTTGTCAAATTTGTCACACCGAACACATTTTATATGACTACTTTTGAATGTCATTAAGCTCAATCACTGCTCTGGAAATGAGTGTTATTGAGTGCCTCACAGAACAGCCTGTGGCTTTCTCAAGAAATCCCCCTTCTCTATTTACCCACATTTCCCTCTCGTGTCAAGACGGGGGTGTGCTCAGTCTTATAACAGCTGCCTAAACCCCTTTCTAAGAGCAAGTGTCCCCCACACTTCCTTTTTTTCCATTCCACTGCTTCTTAGTAAAGGCCAAAACTGTTCCAGTCTTGGACATCTTCCCACTAAAGAGACTATGAAGCATCATGCTTTTTAGTGGGGTAGATAGAACCCTGTATTGGTGGATGCTGAATTTCTTTTTATTACATCTTTTATGCTCGATTTGGACCAGGATAATATAAAAGTCATACACTAACTCACTATATTCCATAATCCTTGAGGATCTATTTTACTAAGAGGATTAATTGTAAGAGCTGATAAGTTGATGTGTGTCTCAGAGCATATTATGATTTCCACAGTGACTAGAAGTAATATCACTATCACCTAAATCTATCAACCCTCTCTGAAACTCTAATAAAGCAGGAGTTTTCTCTCCCAAAAGGAAAGAAAACCAAAGGAAAATTAAAGTAGATCTTTCCTTGGTCATTACCACTTTGGTTGGTATATAGGGGTATTGTTATTTATGGTGACGGAAGATAGAGTAGAAAAGTGATCTGTCGTATTCTGAGCGCGTGGCCACAGTAGGTTTAGGTATGCCGTGTTTTATAATTTTTTCAGATACCTGATTTTGTAGTCAAGCAGTTTGGAGTTGATTAAAAAACAAACAAACAAACAAACAAACCAGACATGAGAAAAAGAGCTCACTTACAGCCTTGTTCCTTGACATTGAGCCACACAGTCGTTGTCCTTTGTATATGTGCATTAATAATTGCCATAATTCTGTAATGAGCAAAGTTCTGCTCTGCTAATAAGTCTAAGAAGCAATGGAGTAGACAGCATCACCCACCTCTGGATTTGGATTTCAGTTAGCACCATAACCCTCATCAGAAATATTGGATTATCAGTTCAAAACTAACGTAGAGGTTCACCTTCTTTACAAGCAGGTAGTGCTGAATAAACAGAACAGGTCTGTTGCTCTGGTACACCTGATATGACGTTTGAGATCCCCGTAAGTACTCATCTGCCACCTTTTCTTAAAAGCTGAAGGATGCTGTACCTGAAGTGGCATGGAGACACTGGCACTAGTGGAGATCGGTTTGCTGCCATTCACTCTAGGTTGCTAATATTTAGCTGAAGTAAAATGTTGTAGTGAGATGGTAGCTAAAGGAAATTATGATATAAAGTCTCTCTTCAGGATGAGACTGTCCAAGTTGCTCATTTTGATAGACCAGCACGGAAGCAGAATGAATTTCCTAATCTCGATCCAAACACATAATGCATTCATTTTAGAGAATATATAGGTCCAAAAAGACCATGATGTTAGCATGTCTCTGCCACTGTGCAATGGTAAATGAGCAAACGTAATTTGGGGAGTTGAATACTAATGCTTCCTCAATTCCAGGTCAGATGATTGCCAGTAATGTTTTTCTATTGTTTCATTCATCATTAAAAAAAGAAAGAAAAACAATGGCACGATGGCGTTGTAAATTAATACATTTTATTTCACAACTGTGGTAATTAGAGATGTATATTAAATCAATAACTGATGTTAAGTTTTGCCTATTAACTTCTGATAATAAATAAACAGCTTATACACCAAGAGTTAAAGATACAAGTATAATTGGCCTATATATTGATCACAATAAAAAAAGAAAAAAATTCCATCCAATTACTTGCCTTTGTGGGTTATCTTCAACATGCTTGGAAAAGCAACCTACCAAAGGTCAAGATAATCCCATTGACAAAACTGAGTAGACAGGAAAATACTGCTATCTTTGATGAGACTTCAGTCTACCTTCTGAATGTATTTCTTCCATATTGAGGAGTCCAGCTAACCAATTTCTGTTTCAAGCTCCTACTGAATCTATAGAACTCTGCTGATTGCATGCCTTTAGGATCAGGTTTCAAAATGTTCAAGTTACATATAAACAGCAAGAGAAAGAAAAAAAAAAACAAAAGGTGAGATGAAAAATCACAGTAGGGTAATTTTTGTGTGCCCAGATGCATTTGTAAGACTTTTGAATAAAGACGACTGTCATTTAGCATTGCACTTGTATCCAAGAAAAGTGTTCACATAAGATGCTGTTTATCATCAATTTGTGATACTTCATATTAAACAATAACTCAGACTTTAGTGGCAGATGCAAAGTGTCTGAATATTTTGCACAAAGGCAAGCTTGAACCTGGTACTGTGCAAGGTTTTGAAGCTGAACAACAGAACAGCTCATTTTCTACCACAATATTGTGTTAAAATAGCTTTTTTTTCTAGCTTTTCACTCAGAAGTTTTATCAACTCCTTTTAAAAATTTGTTAAGTTATGGCCGTTTCTCCTTATACCATTTAAAGCAGATTCAGTATATGTTGTAAGGTACATAGTCATGGTTTTATTTGCATTTGATGGTGCATTTTTGTGTCTCAGATGTTTTCTTGTAGTGTTAAATCTGGACATATGTTCAAAATGGCGGGTCTTATTTTTTGAACAGTGGGAACAATAAAAAGTTAAAATGAGTTTGACACTCCAAAGAGATTGCTAGATTAATTACAAATGGAGGTCTAAAGAACAGGTTCAGAAAAACTATTTTATTTCACAGGTTATTGTAATAAGTGGAATATTATTAGAAGAGTGGAAATGACTGCACATTCTGAAACATTATTAAGCATAATAGTTCAGAAATTTATAATAAGATCATGTCTTTGCACTTTTTGTATTGCCAGGGCACTTTGAATATTTAAAAAAGACCTTGAAAAATTTAAAGTTTTCTAATCTGAAACACAGCTATCCAGAATCCCTCACTGGGGCAATGAACTCAGAAGGAGAAAATATACCATAGGTAGATAAACGGTTAACTGAAATATTTGGGTAAAATTATATTGAGTAAGAAAAACAAGTACATAATAAAAATGAAATCAATTTGTCTGAGAAAGATTGCCATTTTTGTGTGCATTAGTGCAATACAGTGTCTACAAAATTGGCCATATCCCATTGAGTCTATATCATAAAGCTGAATATTTTCTCAGTCAATGCATTATATACACTGTTCATTATGATTTCTTGAGCTAGTCATGTCTTGCTAATAAAACTCTGGAAATATAAGTGAAGTCTGCTAGAGACAAAAGAAACAGAATATGAAATGTACCTGTTCTTTTACTTTAGTAAGTCTGGTAGCAGCTGAACTAATTGATTCTGTGATTGAACTGTTGATTGGCTTTGCCTGAAGCTAAGGCTGCTATAGAAATTGATTCAAGATGATGAAGTGGAAACTGATATAAAGACCGTATGATGGTGGTGTGAATTGATAGCAAGCTTCTAGAGTGTTTGCTCTTAGAAGCTGAGTCAGCTTCTTTTTCCAGTTGTTATAATTTTCCATCAGAATATTTATACAAAAACGAATATTGTAATTTGTATGTTTAGCCCCAGATTTCAGTTTTTACTTTACGCACAATCTTAATTCTTTAAAGCAGTAAAAAGAGAAAGTTCCACAGTTTAGATTAGGTTGCTTTGGATAATTTTGCCATGTCAGGTACCTGACAGCCTTCAAAGATGACTGAAGACTTGTCTGTAATCTGTTCTATCCACTACCTTTTCCATGCTTACTAAGAAAGGGTCTGAGCAGCTGCTGGTCCTGTATGGTTTGCTTCTCAGCTACCACTTGAAATCAATATATCACATTAATTCCCCATTTTTGTTTAATAAACAGGAGAAGGTCATTAAATGTTTTCAAATTAGAAATAGTAATATCTGATAAAACATGGTAGTGAAGAATGTGAGACCTTATTGTCAACCTCATATGAACACTGCATTGCCCTACTGCTGCAAACCTCCAAAAGAACATTTCCTCACGATTCTGTTGTCAGAGCCAGCCTGCAAACTTGCAAACATGGGAGCTAAGACAAGCAAAAGACGTTACAAACAAAAGCCACTTCAAATCACGTTTTTTTAATTAAGCTGCAAGCTTTACTCAAAATTATACAGACGAAATTGAAAATACATTTTCTCCCTAAGTGTTTCGAATTGTGCCTTTAGTTCCTCTAATATTAAAGCAAGGACAGAGTGCAAAAAAGCAATTTCTTTTGATGAATTACATGATTAGGTTCCGATTCAACTTTTATTATATCCTGTAACATTTAACACAGAGTGTCACTAGAAACATTAAAATTGCTATAAATCTTGCATATAAAAGCATGAAATCTCATTGCTGTGCTAAACAGTCGTGCGGTTTCTGACTATTCAAAAAGTTCTGCTTCATTTCTGTTCGTTAATTGCATTTGGGAACTGCGCAACTGCTGCCTATTCTGTTTGCCTGAACACGGCGACTGGTAGGCTCTTGCATCCCTGATTTACCTGACAGGCCCCCAGCAGTGTTGGTCTACAGCTACGATTCCGGAGCAATGATACATCCCACTGTCTTTGCCTACAGCAGACAGTTGTGCTTTAGGACTCAAATTGCATTAAAAGCTTGAAAGTTTTAGCATAGGTTTCAGAAGGCCTGGGACAGACTGTAGGTTCCTAGCTCATCCCTCCCTTTGTTTCTTAAGGAAAACTTTTGTTTCTGATCAGGAGAGAAACGTCACCTGTCTGTGTAGATGTGCTGCACACACAGGCACCACAACTGTCTTGAAGTCAGAAATAAAATTGTCCTCACTGGACTCAAGACCCAAATGTTTTCTGTTTACTTAGAATAAATAAAATAAAAATCAGACATTAAGTTTAAAATTCAAATGGTATTTGAAGCATGTGCTTCACAATTAGGGTTTGAAAAAACTCTTCAACATCTAAGTTTAACTGTTCTGACAAACACTCCCTAATTTCTGTTCAGAATTTAAGTCCCATTTGGGTCATTATTTGATGCTCTAAGTGGGATTTAAATTAGACAAAGGCTATATGCACTTCTCTGCTACCTTGAAATTTCAGCACACACCTATGCAGCTTGTAACATCTTTTCCTATAATTTTGTTTTACTGTGGGGTTAGAAGCACCAATGCCGATTTTCAGAAGTGAGCTACCATTTCACCATATAAATATTTTCTACAGGAATGGAGATGTAGGCTCCTGACACCATGTTCAAAAATAACATATTGGTTCCTTTATTCAAGATCATATCATGTTAAAAGAGAAGCTGGGCATCTGATATGTAATCAATAAATGTGAGCATTTCACAGAAAATTGCCCTCTGAGGAGGAATTGATCTCTAAAGATCATATTTTTAAAAATGCTTCATCTTTATGAATAAGAGATGGGGGTCATGTCAGAGTAATAAAAAGACAGACTGGAAAAGAGATACTTTATAATGAAATGCATTCATATGTATCCCTTCCTGCTATCTTAATTACATCAGCACACAAATCCACAAGTGCTTCACTGTTTACAGCTGAGATTTTTGTATGTTCCCGTGCCATTAAAATGTAAAGTCTCATAGCAAATTTGTTGCATTTGTGCTTTGCCATTCATATTTTACGTGGGCATGCTTCAAAAATCTTCTGTATTCCCACAAAACTCTAGATGCACCAGATTTGGCTGAGACACATGGTGATAACACCTCAGCACCTGAGATTAAATCCTGCAGCTTCAGAGTTAAAATTTAGATTTAATAGGAAGGGGACACACCATTCTGTAAATCAGATGATTTTTAATGCAGCTTTCCTTATGTGATCTGTCTACAACAAATTAAATGAAGCAAATAATGTGCAGTAGAAAAGCTTGTAATTTAAGAATTATATGGATGACACACATGAAGAAACAGTGCCATCATTTATCATCAGCCTTTCTTGTGTCTCTGAACAATTTAATCTAATATTAGAGTTCCCCAAAATAGATAATAAAAATCATCTGCAGTTTGAAATCCATCAAATACTTTCATTTATAGGTAAGCTTCAGCTTTGGGGACAAAATGGGGGCTATGTGAGAGACAGATCTCATTTAAAATGAAGTGGGTTTGCTGAGAAGATTACAAGATAGAGAAAACAAATTGCAGTGAAAGTTAGCTCTGGACATGGATCCTGCTGCACTGAAGAAGCGTTCCCCAGCACTGGGAGTCATCATGACTATACAGGCTGATGTACAAAGTCCACTGCTTTAACTTACTCCTGATGCTAATATTTAAAACAAGGAAAATGTGACTTCTGTTAATTGTGATGAAATAGAAAAATGCCACCTGGACCAAAACCCATCATACGCAATGCATATGCTGTACTTCAAACATGTATGGAAGACTTGTGTGTACCTTACACTACAAGGTGACTGGGTGAATTTTTTTCTGAAAGCCTGCTTTTAGAGACACCGTCATTGTGCCATCAACACCTGTGAGCACAGACAGTGCCAGGGCTCCTACTGGGAATCGTACACCTCCTTTGCTTACTTGGGAACTTGTGTCTTCTTCCTTTGGGATGCAAAAGGAGTAGGAAACAATTCAGCAAAGTCTGGGACATTAGGAGCCCAGTGCTGGTGGGGAACATTCTACCACAACCTGGCTGAGAAATGAAGCAAGAATAATGAAAGCCCTTCTGTCGTTTAGCTCTTCCTGGAAAAATGTGGGTTTCTGCACCCCGAGTAGCAGAGGCAGCATCTGTCACAGGAGACTAGGAAGTGTGCAACTGAGGTGTTGAGAAAGCTTTGGTGGTTTGGGATGGTTTGCTACCTTCATTCATTAAGGACCTTCTGGGGATCCCAATTCAGCACTCACTGCCATTTCTTACCCTTTTGTCTTGGAGAACTTAAAAGGGTACCGGGCTGGAGTAAAGAGGATCATCCCAGGAAGGCTGGTGGATTTAGACTGTCATACTCCAAGGTTCCAACTCAAAGCTTGGACCAAGCAGACTCCTTTCCTAATTTCTTAGTGAATTCTGGCACATGTAATACGTATTTTATTCTCTCTCTCTTTTCAATATATCTTTTTAAATATAGCACTAGACATATGTAAATAAATATATATAAAATTTCACAAACTTGTGCCTGATTGTAAGAAAACAAACATATTGAATAAAACCCAGATGACATAAGAGTTGGAGAAACTTTTTTATCTGACAAAGCCATATATGTTTGAAAAAACTGTTTGGAAGTCATTCAATGCTATGGTTAATTTAAAATGCAATGTTTTCTATGTCTTCTGAGTTGTTCCTACTAATTATTACAGGGAGGAGTGTTTTTGTGTTCACACAGGCACGGTGGGATGGCCTGACAGGGCGCATAACCTTCAACAAAACCGATGGCTTAAGGAAGGATTTTGATTTGGACATTATTAGCCTCAAGGAGGAAGGAACAGAAAAGGTAACCAGATCTTTTGTAAAACAGTGACAAAAAGCCAATTTGACGGGAGCCTAAGGAAGTCCATTCTCCTCAGCTTGAATTTCCTGTGCTTGGTGTAAAACCCATTATCCCTGCGACTATTTGAGTCAAAGTTAGAACTGAGCTACTAGGATTATTTTGTTAATTTACAATGCATACCTTAAATTTCAAGGTGTGGGATAGGAATTTGGGACTGGCAATAATTATCTGAATGGAAATAATTATTTTAAGTTCGCATTATATTAAGTTCTTGCTGCTGTAACTTGGGGCAGTAAATTCATATAGTGATAAACCCTAGACTTATCTTAGATCATTGTGACACGAGGGAGACAGGATAGAAGGTGCTTGAGTAATAACCTCAAAAAGAGTTGAGATGTTAAAAATTTTTCATGTTTTTGAGATGAGATCCCTCGCATCCTTAACTGCTTATCATAAACTGCTGAAATGGTGAGACTACAGAGGTCTAAGTGAGCTGTAGCATCTTTGTTTGAAAACAGAAAGTTCTGCATGATACAATTTCAGAAACTGGTTCTGCATTCAAACAAAAGACAAATGAAATTCACTTTCCTTCAGGACACTCAGGGAAACATGCCTCTGGAAAAAATAAAATCCCTATCAAAAGATATTGTTTTCCTTACTTTACCAATCATAAATTTTCCTGAAGATGCAGAGGTGTAAGGCAGAGGAGCTCCTTGCATTGCAGAAACCATGGGAAGGAACCGAAAGCTATGGACGCTTTTGGCCACGTTTCATGCTAGCCCGACAGCACTGCTGCTGACATCTGAATTCTGCCATCGCCAGCCAGGATCCGGGCTGGAGACCAATGGGGGCTTAGAGGACCCTGGAGGGAGACAGGATGTCTTTACCCTGGGCCTCAGCCAGCAAACATGGGCTCCCAACAGGCACTACAGGGCGTCCTCCACCACTGCCTTGGAGGTGGCTGCTGTGGGCACCCAGAAATCTCTAACACAGGTCATGTCAGCTAGGGACAGTACTGTCCCTTGCTCTGCGTACATTGTCTTGATTCTGAATGATAATTGCTGATGGGTTAACTGAGACTTTGAACATAATTGTTCCAACACAGCTCTCCAGACTGGTTCTCTTTTCATTTTTAATGAAGCACTCTGTTTATTTTTCTCTGTACCAAGGCTGCTGGCGAGGTTTCTAATCATTTATATAAAGTGTGGAAGAAGGTTTGTACACAGATGAGTGATGCAGAAAACCTTTGGGCTGGGTCTTCAAACTCATCCTTTGGGTTTTGATAGTGACCTCATATTGCAGTTTAGAGACAACAGTCAGTCCAAGAATATGATTTTTTTTCTGGTAGAATAGCTTTCATCCCAAGTCAACACTGTAATTCCAAATAGTAAAAATATCTTGGCATGATTCTGCTTGTTTACAAAAATCCTTTTTTATCCTTGGGAGATGTGGTTTTCCCCTCTTTGAGTAGAGGCTCCTGGCAGTAGCAAAATCAGTCCCTCCCTCAGCTGTTAACCTTCCTGATTCACCTAAGATTCACCATGAGCGGTAAATTTGTCCCATTTTGAATGCGTACTAACATTAGCAGCAAGGACTGTTTTAATGTACGGGTTAGGGGTTTTTTTGCCTCCCATAAAATGCATACTGTGCAGACAACATTCAAGCACTGTTGACTCAGAATTTTGATGTGTGTTATTAGCTCCTTACAGAAAATAAATGATGATTAAGTGGATGCTGTCATTCACTAACACATAGAAATTGGAACTAAGCTTGTTTATAAAAGATCTAAATACCCCAGAAACCTCAGCCCTGTTTTAATGTCAGGTGCCTCTGCCTTGGTGGAAAAGGCACTGAAGTGGGAGTCAAGAGACCTGCTGCATGCACTGCTCCCCACTGGAGGTACAGCCCACGGTTGCCATTCTGTAAGAAGATAACAACTGCATTCACCATGTCACAAGATAAAAATTTCTTATAACACTTGGAATTACATTTTGTTCGTATTTCACACAGATCTTATTCTTTCTGACCCTTCCCACATTCACAGTTTAAAAGGCTTTGGCTTTGTTTTGTTTTGTTTTGAGAGGGATTTTAATGTTATAGACTAGACCAGTGCAAAACATCCTACAGCACTCTTTTCGTGTTCTTATAAAGCACATACTTAATAACCTTGTTTTAATCTTCAGTGAATCAGGCTAAGGCACAAAGATCCCCTTTTCCATCATTACTGGTGAATAGATCATCCTACCTGACATGCAGAATGCTATTGAACCAATCTCGCTTTTGACTCTAGGCATTTCGTGTTACGCTGAATTGATTTAAACCAAATTACAATTGGTTCAGAGCACAGGCTTGCTGAGAAGGGCATATGACACCTCTCAAACTTGTCACTAAACTGCAATAAATCCCCTGGATTCACCATAGTGATGTACTACCTTGACCTCATTCTTCCAGTGCCCCTCTGACCTCCTCCATCGCTCTAATCAAGGTTGACCTGCGGTGTCATTCTTTTATCCAGACATAGAGTGGTCTCCTGGTGTATTTTGTATGCACTGTGACTGTGTCACTCCATGTTTTTCATGGTTGTTCTCCTTTTTCGTGCTGCCAGCTGATAAAAGCATATCAAGTCAGTAACAACGGTCAGAACAACTTTTTGATTAACTCAGCCACTTCAGTGCAAATTCAAGGACACTGGTTATTTACTATATTCCTGGCATAGGTTATCATGATATCCAACATTTTATTTCGTATGTACTTCCCAGATCAGTTTCCCAACCTGATCTAGTTTTGGAAACCAAGGGAATGGCTCATAAAAGCTTGAAAAAAGAATTATAAAAAATGGCATACTTTGGAAAAAATGTTTGTGAAAGGCAAAAGCAATGGCACCCAGGGACACAAACCCGAAGTTTGTTTGAAATTATACAGTTATTACCCCAAACCCACACTCAGCAGTCACAAAGTGATCTGCTGGGTTTGGTACAAAGGCAGTGCCATCTCTGCCTCAGTTAACAACCAAAGAGAAAGAGTCCAGCCTGGGTCTGAAATGACTGAGCATCTGACGGCAGGCAGAGACCTTCAGTACACATGGACAAGCCAGCGGGTGTTGTCTCAGACTCACTTGGCAGCTTCGCTGGTGATCCCAGCAGGGAGGATCTGAGAGCTGATCCCTCTTGGGTAGAGCTGAAACATGCTGGCAGAGCAGCGCAGCGATGCGAACAGCTCCACAGACGGCTGATGTCAGTCACCCAAGCCATCCGTCTGGTGCTCTCCACAAATGTCCAATACAAACCAAACTGCCTGAGCTGGCCCCTTGCCTGGGGTTTTCTCACATCAGCCCTGCTGTGTATGCAAATCCAAAGGCAAAAAAAAAAAAAGCTTTAAGACTGTGTTTATGTTAAGTAAATATTATCTGAATTAATCAACCTGGTTGTAAATTCTGCCCTCTCAGGTTGTAGATCGAAATCCACTGAAGTCATGAAGATTTTTTGCTTGAGGCTTGGGATTGGGCTTTAAATACCACAATTCTTCAATACCTCTGGGACTAGAAAGGAATTTGCTTTTGGCCACTTGTATTTACTGAGCAAATACTGATCAATGGGCGAAATGGTATCACATTTCTAGCTCTATCATAACTAGTAGTCAAGAAATGACAGAATAATCTTTGCTAAACCTGCTGAAGGCACAGCAAAAGCAAAAGGCCAGTGCATCCATCAATCTGCTTCAACATATCTATTCAAACTTTTAACCTGTTGTATTGGAGGAGAGGGATCTTGCCGTATGTTTCAACTCTACCATTAATGAAAATTTAAAAAAATAAAAATTTAAAAAAGACATTTGACATTTTTGAGCATGAAACAAATTCAATATGTTCCACTTTTGTAGCAAATTGGCTAATACACCACTGTATTGACATGCCTTACAGTCTTACAGCTTATTCATTTCCACCTGCTTTTGAAAGGGCAATGTGTTCCCTGTGTTTTCTAAATCAGCCATTTGATGTTGCTGTCTTACTCAGACCTACAGCTGTTTCCCTCCTCTAGCATTTCGTACTGCTGGTGCCTTTTTCTGTGGTGACTAGAGCCAGTGCACTTTTCCTAGGCAGTGAGCATATACGGAAATGTTTCAGCTCACTGTGACCGGGCAGCAGCTCACTCACTCTCTTCTGCGCAGATTGGGGTTTGGAATTCATACAGTGGCCTTAATATGACGGACAGCAACAAGGACCGATCGACCAACATCACCGATTCCTTGGCTAACCGGACACTTATTGTCACCACCATTTTGGTAAGACTTGCTGCATGGAGGCAACACCGCTCGCCGCGCGGTAGGATGCAGGCGTTGCTGATGATGGGTGGTGGGGCTCCCCGCAGCCGCCTTTGCCACCCCTGCCCTGCACTCCACGGCTCTTTTCTGCCACACTAAACAAGGTTTTGTTAAACTAGTCTGTTTTCAAGCAATTTCTTTGATTTAGACCCAGAATTGACATGCAAATTCATCTATCCACAAGAATGATTTAAAAATACCCCACTGCCAATGAAAGACTCTCGGGAACCTCTGCCTCCAAAATTGTTTAGTGTACTTGAATATTTCAGAGACAAACCCTGCATACTTTTTTTCCCAGAAGAATTAACACACACAAATACTCAGTCCTGTAGTCAGTGCGTATACAGCCTTCCTTTTTACTGAAAATGAGATGAAGAGAAATGAAAGAAAGTAGCAAACAGTGAATAGACAGACTGGGGTTTGTCCTTACTATGATAAGTGGAAAATATGCAACTGGGTATTCACCAGTTGTTCGACCTCATGCTTTCTCCCTGGCCAGTAATGCCACTTTTTTCAATTATTCTGCCTAAATACTCAAAATCTGCTCAAATATTCTGCTCAAAATCTCCCTCTACACTCCTGTTGCCAGAGGTCTTTTGCCACATTAAAGAGCAGAAACCTGCTTGCCCTGATCTTCTATCCAAAATCCTTTAGAAATAAAAGCAACAAGGTACTTTGCAATCTCCCTCTGCTGTTCTCCATTCTCTCATGTGAATACCTGCTCAACTCACAGCTATTTTATACATTTGAAGATTTTTTTTTTTTTTTAATACAGATCTATTTCTGACAGAATATCCAGTTTTAGGTCATCCTTTTTCTATTATTTAGGCTTCTCTCTCCTTCAGCATCCCTTTCTGTCCCTTAGGGTGGGACAATGTAGAGTACAGATCTTGGATCTGATTTTGGAGCTGCTAAGCACCATTTTAATTAAAGCCCCTGGGAGCTATGAATGGTCTGTTCCACTGAAAATTAGAGCTCTTATGCTTATCACTAACTGATTCAGTCAATTTGTTAACACACCTAAAACAGCTTTTAATGGACACAGTAAATTACTGTTTTCCATCTAATTGCAATCCGTTTAGGAAATATTCACCTAATTCAGAGAAACCAATCTAATCTGAAACAAACCTCATTTCTATTGCTACATGTCTACTGTCTTTTTCTATAGGAAGATCCCTATGTTATGTACAAGAAGTCTGACAAGCCCTTGTACGGAAATGACAGATTCGAGGGTTATTGCCTGGACTTACTGAAGGAGCTCTCAAATATTTTAGGCTTCATCTATGAGGTCAAACTAGTTTCGGATGGTAAATATGGAGCCCAGAATGACAAAGGAGAGTGGAATGGGATGGTCAAAGAACTCATAGATCATGTAAGATTGAATCCTTCTTACTTTATTCTCCTTTCACCTGTGGTATTTTATATGAAGCCAGCCCAAATGAAATGTTTGATTTAGGTTCCATTTTTTCAGAGCCACTGGTCTGTCTACATTGCTGTTTCTCAGAGTAGGAACTCACGTCACTATGTCTGAACCAACAGTTTCCTCTTGTTGGGGGAATCTCCATCTGTGGTGGGACAACAGGTCCTGCCCACCCCTTGGCTACAAACTCCAGTGGCAAAGGCTGAGCTTCTAGCTCACCTCTGTCTGGTGGCAGCCTCTGTGATGTGGACATAGTGACTGCCCAGATGCTCTGACAGCCCTTGCTCGCAGTCTGCCCCAATCACAGAACCGAGCCCCACATCCCTGGTCCTACCTCTCC
>NW_010228762.1:134996-137757 GCF_000690775.1 Eurypyga helias
CTCTGACTGCAGAAAGAGACAGAGTGTCGTGTACTAAAAGATACCCTGGCAATGGTAAATTTTGTCACACATTTCGGATTTATAGTCAAATTTGGTTTGGTTTTTTAACACTTGGGGGTAAAAATGGAAAGAACAGTAGTGTGTTTGGTGAACATGAAAAACTATGAGTATTTTCCCATTTGTGTTTTCAGAAAGCTGATCTGGCGGTTGCTCCTCTCACTATTACCTATGTAAGAGAGAAAGTAATTGATTTTTCCAAGCCCTTCATGACGCTGGGAATCAGTATCTTGTACCGGAAGCCCAATGGGACAAACCCTGGTGTTTTCTCCTTTTTAAACCCTCTTTCTCCTGATATTTGGATGTATGTACTCCTAGCCTGCCTTGGAGTCAGTTGTGTCCTCTTTGTCATTGCAAGGTAAGTCGAAGACGTAGTTTTAGGTACATCCACATTAATTACCTCTTCTCCCATAGGTGTTGCATGTATATATAGTATAATACTATCCTAAGGGGTTTATCCAGCCCTAAAACATAATGTTCTAGAAGGTCTCTTGGTATTTTCACATCAACACTGCTATCAGTTTTTTATATTGCAATGTGATGAGATTTTACTTTCCTTAAGGGCTGAAAAGAGAGAAATAACCGATGAAATGTGTCAGGCTTTCTTTGTCAGTACACAACACCTCAGCAGACTACATGTTGAAAAGCGGTTTGTATTATTTGCCTGTAAGCATTTCTCTGTTTCACTAATGGTGCATACAGTTAAAAGGTAAGAAAGAGGATGTGAACATAGTTTCTGCTGAAGGTTGTTAATTAGTTTCTCTCATTTCCCCTCGAAAATAAAAAGATGACGTGCCTAGGAACCTGAGAGGACAATCCGCAAGGTGATGCACACCCCAGGCTCTCTCCTCGTGCTGTTCTGAGGTGTACCCTGCCTGTCAGTGCCAGGGTCCTGGTGAAGTGCCTATCCAAAACCAACAGCAAATACATACATACACACTGCTTTTCCAAATGAGGCCAAAGCTCATAATTATGTTCTCAAAAGCAGGAGCACCATAAAGTTTCTGGACCAGTGGACCACAGTCACAACTCCAGATGGCCAGCACACCCTCATCACTGAACTTTACCTTAAAAACTCTAGACAGCTGAAATGGTTTCACGAGCTGGATACAAGGTGCTTATCATGGCCTCAGAGATCATGGGCCACAGTTTGGGAGTTAGTTCCTCTAGGGCCTTGAACAGAAGCAAGACAAGCAAAGAAAATGAACCTAGAACCTTATCAGAGGAAATTGGTCATTTCAGGCATACTTTTTTTTATATACACCTCAATAAACTTGGACTCCAAACTGGCAGAGCTATTGCCCTTTCTTCAGATAGTGGACTTGGAATTTAATTTCCAACTCTGTTTATTTGATCTCGTCCTATCTTTAATTTTTCCTTTTCAGAATTTAAATCATAAATATTTTTACTAGTGCTTCACAAGGATTCATATTTTGGTTCGTTTTACTAAGGATCCCTAATTAAACCCACTTTTAATATGGATTGGTTTGCATATACACAACAACGTATTCTACGTTTTAAAAAGTACATGGGAAAACTGGCTGAGAAACCATTTATACTATGAAATATAACAAGTGGAGTGATGTATCACTGGAGTTCCATACATTCACATCACAGCAAAGGTAACATAGAAGTGCTGTGGTTTTTATTGCAGATAATGGTATTCAACTGTAAGAAGTCATTAATAATGTATATATTCCAATGTATATATATACATACCTCATTCAATCATCATAAAATAATTGTAATCTGAATCACTAATTCTGATAATATAACATATTATGCCTGACGTCCACTTCTCTGTGAGCCAGGCTGAGCGAACCTCTTGCTGCTTTTCCTCCAATTCACTATTTTCTTTTAATGAAAAGACACAGCCCTGCAAAATCTTTATTCACACGAGCAGTTCTGCTGAGAGTGACTGGCCTCAGACATACATTTCTCTGTGGTCCACTGAACAACCCTTGTTCCAGGTAGACAACCTATGTAAGTGCTTTGCTTGTTTGCATGCTTCTATGCCAGTACCAAAGTACAGAAAGTTTGCTTTTTCCTTTAAATTGCTGAGAATGTGAGGAAGGGAATTAGAGGAGGAGAGGTCATGGGTAACTTATTAGTGCTGGCCCTAGGTGAAAGAAAAAGCTCATTCATCGCTGGTAGCTATGGGACTGTATACAATTAGTCATGACTTCCCACATGCTCTTGCAGTGGCTCACTGTACCACAAATAATAACTCTTACTGTACGCAAATCATGATCTCATTCATGACTAATATTAACTCCGCTCGCCTGTGACAGATTGACTTTTCTGCTGTTGTGTGCCAAGACTAAAAGCATCCCACAGTCCTCTCCACCTCAGAACAAGCGGAAGGGAAAACAAAGCCCAAGTTATCCTTAGCGCTTCCATGTTTTAAAATAACAGCATCGTGTTTGCAAGAATAAATAAGCATCAGGGTCCTCTGTCTGCTCGCTGAGCTGCCTACACGCAGACGCGCGGCATGGAGGGAAACGCACAGTGCTCACAAATCATCAGCTGTGAAACTTGTTTGCTTTTCTCTTTTGGCTGTCAAATACTGCTCCAAATCACAGTGTAGCCTTTGGGTAAATCCATAGGTTCGTCCTGTGTAACTGTGCTATGTTTTGTTTCTTAAATCTTCCTGAAAAGCAGTAGTTCCAGGAGCAGCGTAACTAATGAAGCCTGATTTCCCTAC
>NW_010228762.1:137788-156702 GCF_000690775.1 Eurypyga helias
GTGGATTGTGAACTGAAGTTCGTTTGTCTGTGTGTTTGCTTTTCCTGCAGCTGAAGGATTTGTAGGCGGTCTTTCCCATGTGGATTAACTGATACATAATGAGCTGTGAGCCCGTCCTGCAGCTTCTCTCCTAGTGGGGCTACCACTGCAACGTTTCACCACACTTGCAGGAGCATAATAACCTAAAGAACCCACTAGTTCAGCAAAACAGTTAACATCACTTTCTCATTTTTTAATTTTTTTCTGACATAGTTTTTTGAACCGATGCCTAAAAACAACACATAATTAGATCACGACTACATCAGCTGAAGTACACAAAACTGCGTTCACATGTCATCTTAATTTACTTTAGACTTTATAAATTTTAATTCACTTCAAGAAGCTAAGCCATTCCTACAGTCGATATCTAGACCTGTTCACGTCTCCAAATATGCCAAGATTTCTGTAACATTTTCCAAGTGTTTCAGCAAATATGGGTTAGACTGATTTTAAGAACCTCAGGAAGCATCCACTTTTTGACACTGCCATAGTAAATTAAATGGTTAACAGTATTTTGACATGAGTTCATGGAAGACAAATACTCGGGAATGATTTTCAGAAAGGAATAATCTTCCTGTTATTTCTTCAGACTTTTCAGCAGCTGAATAATTTCTCATTTGTCTTTGAGCCTTATGTAGCCCTGACATTGTTATATTAATTTTTAAATTCAAACACTGAAGTTTTTATCACTGTGAAGGGTTACAGACTGATAAAGCTCTTTTCCCAAGTACACCGACAGTGAATGAACAAGGCGTGTTCTGCCAAAATTTCCCTTTACTGCTAATGTCTTATCAGGTGTGCCGTTGATGTCGATGGTAGAGTTAGGTGGCTGAGGTAACCACCAGTGGTGAATGTCACACAGAGCCTGTATAAAAAGGTGCTTACGTGACCTTGAGCATCTCACTTTTATCAGAAACCTCAGCATAGCTACTGCTGAAGCTCCGAAGAGGGAGAAAACCAGGATAAAGGGCCAGGAAAACAGAGGGCCTGAGCAGTGAAATAGAGCAGAATTGTAAGCCAGCCTCTTCTTAGAGCTCAGCACAGCAATAGAAACACAAGAAGAAAATCATCTTTTGTTTCAAGGTGAAACAGCTATATATACCCCAGTACCACATTAAAATATATATTCAGTGCTATAAAAATCTTTCCTGTCCGGCAAAAAGAGTTTTGTTGCCAGAATTTCATTGCCACTTTCTAGCATCCACCTTTTTGCTCTTCCGGTGATGGAGACGTTTGTGTCCAACCTACTGTATGTGGTGGTTGTCCGAAATGGTGCAAGAACCAAGCCTTGGGCTTCCCAGCCAGGTCAGGCAGTTATTTGTACATCTTCTGATTGTCCTGTGTCAACACTCTCATTCCCCATCGGTGAATACTCGGTATGGGACCTCTTCACCTTTATGGTAGTTTGCAGCTCAGGCAACCTATAGGTCTTTTTCCTAATTCTGGGTCTTCTGTTAAGGATGTGTTTTCCCTGCATGTGCACAGAGTAGGGAATAATTTTGTTGCTACACAACAGTTGCTTCCACTACTCTACTAAAAATTTGAAACATGTAACTTGGTGATTGCTTTTCTTTTAATTGGTATATGCAGAAACAGGTATATAATGAACCCGAAAGCTGCATATTTTGTTATGATTTTTAATACTATCATACTAGTAATGGTAATATTGTGCAGCTAACAGCGTTCTAAGCTACAGGCTGTTTCAATTAGTGGGTTCATTACTATCAGAGTTCATTACTTCAGCTAAGCAAGGCACTCTGCTTGCAACCGTGCATAAATTCAATGCTTAATTATATTGTTGAAACAGTAATTAAAATGTATTGGCTTGACATTGTCAATTAAAGCTATATTCATAAACTTCATGAGAATGTATGCAGCAAGCCATGCAGCAGTGGGAAGCAACAGCAGGCAAGGTACCTTGGGGAGAAACAGTCCTTAAAGTTACTCTGCCAAGAGCAGCGCAGAGCAGAAGGGGCACAGTTTGCAGTCTTAGGACGGTGCGTGGGGAGTAGAGCAGAGCTCTTCTGTTAAAGGCAATCCTCTCCATAACTCTCTCCCTGCAATGCTGAATCTGTGGCCCTTTCAGGCACTGCAATAGGTCCCAAATGCCTTCAAGGAATCGGCAGCCTCTTTTTCCGCTGCCGCGGCAATCTGATGCAGGAAGCACATGTTCAGCATCCAGCATCTCGACTGCGGACAGCCAATGAGGGTTGCCTTTGGTTACTCTCTCATTATTTTCCAATGCTTTACCAAGGAGCAGCTACGTGGCTTCCAGTTGTCCCCCGGCCCCTTCCAACGTCTGTCTGTCAGCGGTGCGGGCAGGGAAGCCATGGACGTGGCAGCAGCCTCACCCTTGGCGGTTCTGACCCAAGAGGAGTACGGAAGTAGCCCTGAGCTAGATCCGGGACTGTGAAAGTGGCTCTTGGCATTGCAGCGCTGCTCCACAGCTTGCACGAGGCAGCTCTGAGATGTCCCGTGGACAGCCTTTCAGCTGAGGTTTCCCTTTTCCCGTTTCCTTCGTTAACCTCCTCACTTTGTGCGTTGCTCAGCAGGTTTGCTGCCGCTGTCTGTACTCTATTTTGATGTTTACAGATTGTTTCTGTTAACTGCCACAGGTTTACACCATATGAATGGTATAACCCCCACCCGTGCAACCCAGACTCAGATGTGGTGGAAAACAATTTTACTTTACTAAATAGTTTCTGGTTTGGAGTTGGAGCTCTCATGCAGCAAGGTACACCGGTTACACTTCGTTATCGCACACGTCCCACAGTCTGCTCAAGGGCTTCTGTGCTGGTAAACTCCACCCTCTGTAAATACAGCATATACTGTAAAACCTGATCTCAGAAACCGAGCAATAGAAGAAAGGACAAGAACAACACGCCACTGCATCCAGGAGCAGGCAGAGGAGCCAGAGTAGGGCTGCCTCAGGAGGAAGGAGAGGAAGCATCTGAGAGGAAGGGAGGTGGACAGGGCGACACGGGAGTTGCTGGAGCTGCGGTGTAAGACAGTCACAAGGGGGATATGGAGTGCTCCATGCTGAAGTTGAGTTTATTGGTATATGAGGTTTGGCAACAGGCAAATGTTGGGCTCCATCCCAATGGAAACAGTAACTGCCTTGGCTACCCTAGAAACACTGTTTTAACTGCCAAACAAAAAAGGATGCTCTTTCTTCGGAGTTAAGTTTCTAGGCACTTGTCAATCACTTTGCTTAAAACCAAAACAAAACCTTCTTTTTTATGGCTTTTCTGCAGGTATGAGTCCCATCCTTCTGTAAATGCATCCAACCCTAGAAGCATTAACTTAACCCAGTCACAAGTCCCTGTTGCTGATGAGTTTGGAAACAGCTGTCATTTTTCTCAGTTGACAAGGAAGGGCAGTGAAGCTTACTCCATATGGGAAGTCAAACAGATATGTGTACTAAACACATTTGTTTATGGCGTGTATATCCTAAGGTTTCCAGTTAAATCACTATTCACCAAAACTGGGGTCCACTGAAAAGAATGAAAATATTTTCTGGCAAACATTTCAAGTTGAATCAAAGCTGAACAAAAAAACCCCACCCCACGACAACAACCAAAATGGCAACCCAGAGGAAAGCCCAGAAGTACCTTGGTATTAAATTCCTAAACATTTAAGTAAGGAATATAAAACCATCTCTGCATTCATCCAGGTACAGTTTATTCTTCCCTCTTTAACAGACATGAGTAACAGTATAAAAAAACCATGAGGAGAATTTTTTCCTAGATATGGTAGAGAATAAAGTTGGTATTGTACCTAAGATGCACTTGCTTTTCTTGGTGCACTGATGTATTGATATGATATAGGGCTTCCCCATAGAAATTACTTTGGAAGAGGTTGAATGAAGGAAGAGCCATTCTGTTTTGCCTTTTTTTGTTTTATTTTCCTTCCAATTTATCCGTAAAACACAGGCTGAGGTTTTACAGTATCAGGCAGGTGTGTGTATATAACTGTGATTGCCCTCTGTGTGAAAGTGCCCCAGGATTTTGTGTTTCAATGTACTGCCTTTTTTGGAGTTTACCATCATCCACAGCAAACTGTGGGATGCAGTGTCTGCTCGTTACCACTACCTTGGGTACATGACAGTCAGCCCCAACCAGACTCTGCTTGTCTTTCAAGAAGATTAAAACCAAAACAAAAGAAAGAAGGAAAAAAGAAAGAAAGAAAGAAAGAAAAAACATTTGTAAGGCCACACAAATGTTTCCATGTACAAACTTGTGGTGCGTGTGATTGTAAGTGCATCATCATACATGTGAAGAGTTTGACCATGACGTGAATGCTTGTGAAACTTTGTATCTACCTCGCTCTTTCTTGTTGGCAGCAGCTGCTTGTTATGCTTTATTGGAAGACACTTGTTCTTAAATTTTAAAATGTGATGATCAGACTTTCTCTTTTCTACAGACCGTGAGCAAAGTCTGGATCAGGATTGGCTGTCATGTCTGCCATAAAAAGGCACTAGAGAGACTTCAGCAAGTATTGTCTCTGACCCCGACTCTTGCTAGCAACGTTTTTATTTAGACGTTACTTCCCCTGTTTTTCCCCTGAAAGTCTCAGATGTGTTATGCATACTCTGAAAGCATCCAAACAGGGCACATTTCATCCAGTTCATTCAGAGAAACTGCCACTTTCAGAAAGGAAAGATATCTGTCAGACCCCCAGTTCAGCCAGGCAATGGGTCAGACCAGGAGTATCTGGTTCAGGAGAGCGTGAAGGGCGAAGCCGGTGAGCATGGAGCATATATTAATGCTTTTTCCAGAATCAGGGCCCTCAAAAAGGTGAACATTGAAATAATCACGGGATTGATCAAAAGAGGTGCTGGGCCCGCTTAGTTCAGCTGGGAGTGGAGCGTGCTCAGCACCTTGCAAAAGCAAAACAGTAGCTCACTGCATAATTAATGAACTGTGGCATTTTGAGCTTAATTGAACTGAATGTATTCTGCTGCTTTTTCACAAACAACTTTTTGCTAGAGGAAATCACAGGAGGTTTGGCATCTCACCCCACAAGCCCCAGCACACAGGGCTTCTCTACCTACTTTCTTGTGCTGCCGTAAGGCTGTGCTGGCGCTTTTCATGCTTGCTTGTTAAGGCATCTGCCAGGTATCTGGCTATTATGCATTACTGGGATGTATATGTCAGACCTAGGTATTGCATCAGGGTCCAAGTGTAGAAATTGTATTTGTATAGCTGTCTCAGCTGAAAAGAAATAATACCTTCAGGATGACCTGAATCAGCACTCCTAGAATCCAGCTTTTGCAGGTCAACGCCAGCTTAGAAATAAACACACACTTTTCCTGAGAGCAACAGCACAAAAAAAAAAAAAAATTCATTGTATTAAAAAAAAAAACCCACATTAATCTGAAAAGCAAGAAAGTACAACAAACCACAAACATAAACCCAGATAGATCTACAGCTCTTGAAATGAGTACATTTGGACCCAAATATTTCACTGAGAGTTTTTGCTTTTAGACTGCTGGCTTAATTTGAAATCCATGCAGCACCAGGGCCGCACAGGCAGAGCATCTGCTCTCGCAGTTTGGCAATTCTGTCAGCCTACTCAAACCCTTGGGCTATGCTTAGCTTTGACCTTTAATAGACATGTCTATATGTTTACAAAGCTAAGTTAAATCTGTTTGCTGGTTGTTTGGAAAGTTTTTACCCTTTCAGTCTTTGCCCCAAAAGTCACATTGCAAAGTCTGAAAATATTCTCCATTACATGTTTAAATTTCTTACAGAAATCATTAAATAGCTGAGGAGAGATAACCTGTCAACGTGTTTTTCCAGTAATAGAAATACGTTTCTCACATCAGAAGCTTGATGTGCTGAGATTTCCATTCACAGGCATTTAAGTACTTTCTTAAGTCCATCCTTCATCAACAAAATAATTATACAAAGGTTTAACTTTGAAGTCAAAAGTATGCAAGTGGCTATCTAAGTGCTTTGCTGAACCAGATCTTTGAATCCCACATAATGAGCTAAGTTCTGTGGGGACACCTCTAGAAAAAACAGCAGAAAACTTGCATCAGAATGCTTAGAAATGCAAGTACCTGTGTGGCTTAAATACAGTTAATCTATCTGAGCTGTTTAGAAGCTGTTTCAGTGCACTTCTCACCCATGTGTATTGTTCTGTGGGGGATTATGGCAATGGCAGATCACTTTGATATTTGTCAGTATGACATGCAGGCAGATCTGCTGAAAACTTTTCAGCAGTAATGAGTGTTACATACACTGTCTAAAACTTTGCATTGCCCTGTAGATCCAAAAGATACGTCCGTTCACCTTCTGAATTTTCAAATATAAACCACATGTTTATGATTAGATGTACTCTAGGATTTGAGCTCAGGTTCACACAGGCCAATGAGATCCCTGGAACTGTACTGCTCGCCCTGTTTCCTCTTAGGTATGTCGATAGGGTGAACAGGGCAGGTCTCTCTTGTAAGGTATTTCTGCCAGGTAGCTTGTAAGCAGAATAGAATTCTGCTAAAGGTCTCTGGTTAAAAAATTGATTACAGTGTACTGGAAAAAAGGGATTCAGGAAATACACAAGAATACTAGTATAGCTTGCTGGGGATGTAAGGGGTTAATATCACCATGAGCATTAGATCAGAGATGTAATGTGGCTTAGACCCAAGGATAATTCCATTTGTCATGTATCATGGCATACATCCCCTTCCTGGTGTGTTACCATTATAAATGTTAACTGTGCATCTGTGAGATTATTGTTCATACCACAGCTCATAAAAGTATTCTGTACCTAAAAACAGTCCTGTGGTATCAGGAAAGACACCTTTCAGCATCATTTTAATATGTGTGTTTTGATGATATTGTAACAGGATCAGAGCTGATGCCCAAAGCTCTTTCTACCAGAATAGTTGGAGGAATATGGTGGTTTTTCACCTTAATCATAATATCATCCTATACTGCCAACCTGGCTGCCTTCCTAACCGTGGAGAGGATGGAATCCCCCATTGATTCAGCAGATGATTTGGCAAAGCAAACCAAGATAGAGTATGGGGCTGTTAGAGACGGATCCACAATGACCTTCTTCAAGGTAAGATGGCATCAGCCAGTTTTGTACAGTCGGACTGACTCATGGCCCTCCAGCGATAAATGGTGAGGCGGAATCACAACATTTGAAAGGATTAGCATAATAGGTAAATACATCATTTTCCCAAATCCATAAAGGATCCTTTAGCAACATTAAAGATGGGAGATTATCTCCCAAGGCATATGGAGAAACAATCTGATCCGATGCTGATGTGAGGGGCAAACCCATGCCTTTGATGGGAGGACCTGAAGGGAACCAGGGCATGGACCTGAGGACGTTCTCCTCCAGGTTGTTTCTCAGGGTGGGATCTCAGCTTCTTCCAGCCACTTGGCTAAGATCACTTCTGAAGGTCACACTTGCACTGCAGTAATACTGCAGGCAGTCCAAATACAAGCTTGTTTTTCTCTTTTATAAAACGGTCCATGGCCAGTAGTACACAGGCCATTACTATATGAGACACATACACACATGAACACATCTGTAAGTGAAAGATCATTTTCTGTGGCTAATTGCTTTGTAGATAACTGCATTCATTTTTTTCTACTGTTAGTATTAATTACATACAAACTGGGTTGATCTCATAAAATGTCAATGTAAAAGCCAACAAGCTATAAATATAGGATATATGTGCAGGAATCCTGTGACAATTAGAATTAATTAGCAGCTTCATCAGTAGTCTCAGCAGGGAAGTTAAGCCCTGAATGAACTGGTATCATGCTTTTCACTGTAGCATCTAAGAATGGTGTTTATAGATAGTCAAATATGTCTTTGAAGAGGATGAGACACCGTGGGGCAGTGGCATACAGGGCAAAATAACCCTTGTGCCATGCGTATGTGCAGGTGTGAGCAGCTTCAGTCACCCGTGCTGAGCCCAAGCTCCTGCTGCTCCAGCCTGAGCCCCAACCACAAACCCTTCTGCTTCCATGTGAGGGAAAGTGCTTGCAGACACAAACAAAATGGACTCTGGCTAAAGTATTTTGGTCATCTCTCAAAACAAATAATCCTCATCATCGAGGATCTGTGAATCATGTAATAGATCTAACGCCAGGCTATCCCTGATGGAGCTGTCAAGGGTGAACTGCCCTGACGATGGCTCTCCCGTGGCTGAATAGAAATGTGTCTGTGCTGAAAGAAATGCACAAACTACAGTATTTTTCAGAGCCTTGTTGTAGTCAATTCTTGAAATCATGAGCTGACATTTCCATTAAAATATGCTGGGAAACCCATCTGGAGACATTCCTGGAAATTGCGTAAGGCAAGTACTGTTCTCTCATCAGGAACATAAGGCAGGAGGAAGCAGCTGTGCCGCCTTCTGAAGGACTCTGGGGAAACCCCCTTGGTCTAAGAGCTCTGCACTTCCCAAAGACAGTCACTGCCATTGCTATTCTGAAGTCATATTCAGCATCAGAGAGAAATCTTCAAAACCTATGCTTCTATGGTTTTTCAGAGAAATAGCTTCTGAATTTCAACACAAGAAGTTCAAATTTCTAGAGCTGTTTCCAGCTTTACACTGATTTTTTGCACCATTAATCCCTGAGGTTAAAATTTGTAGGCTTGAAAAATTGGAAATTTTAAAAAAAGAAGTTTCAGACTAGGTGATTTAATATTTAATATTAAATAATACTGTACTGTAATAATTATAATGTAATAATAATAGTATAATCTTATATTAATAATTTAATATTTATATGCTTTACATGCTAACTTACTTGTGTCTGAAACACACAAGTGAAAGTGACACTAGTTTTCGTACAGAATGGAGGGAGATTCTCTGGCAGAGCGAAGCTGGCATAGTGAAAGATGCAAGAAAAATACAATTTGTCCCACTTGTAAACCAGTGAGACACACACAGTGTTATATGAAAGGTGTTAATATTTTTATTACAGAAGCCCTTCGAGATCCTCACAAGATCAGGATTTCTTTACACTGTCCAAAACTTAAAAAAAAAATAAAGCACTGAGTAGGTCTCTGTACAAGAAATATGACAGATACTTCTGTATGCAAACGGAAGAATGTGCTCTGCGAGGGCATGACTTTGCCTCCCTTGGACTGGAAAACACTGCATATTCATCTTGAGCTAAGTAAGCAGACGCACGGATTCACCAGTGAGAGACCTGGGAGGATGTAAAACCAGATACTCAGAATTAGAAGTCAGGAGTAAGGGATTCTGCGCAGCAGTTACTCCCATCCCTGCGCTACACATGCATTATGGCACAGCTTAAGAGAAAGCACCTTTGCCATGACAGCTCTAGAGAAGACATTTGAAATAACTTTTCTGGGGAGCTGTGAATTCCTGATCTGGCCTGGACAGTTTTTCCTGGGCTGTCCCATGCTGTGATGGATTCTGGGAGCTCCCTAATGCCCAGTGGTACCCCCCACCACAGCCTTTCCCCTGCGATTTGGGGGCTGGAGGAGCTGCACGGGGGTGAAAGGTGTGTTTCACGATGAGCAGCCTGTGCTGTGGAGACCATCCTGCCAGCTGGGTGTGCTGATGTGATGGGGACGGAGACAGGGAAAGGAGGAATCAGCATGACCAGCTGCAATGCCAGGAAAAATGTCCTGCAGGCATGTAGCACAGGGCTGGTTGCACCAAGTAAAGGTTATTAGTTCAAGCGCTTCCTATGTTGCAATATTTGATTTATCTAAGGGCTATGCCCAGTACTTAATACAGGAAAGACCAAGAGAAACAGCAGACTCCTTCAGACCAGAATTTTTTTTAAAGCAAAACCATGACACTCCATGCATTCCTTGCTATGGAGGAGAGAGGAACAAGAGAATGCCTGTCATACAGGACACGAGGTGCAAAGACCAGATGGGTCTGATCTTCAGGACTGTAAGAGACAGATGTGGCAAAAGGACTTCTGAAGACACCAAGTGCAGAAAAAGGTCTTGGCATGAAGCAAACTTTGAAAAGCTTTGGTTTAAGACTTTGTGCTTCAAGTAGCAGCAGGACATGACACAATGTACCTGTTGGGTGGGATGCAGGTTGGGAACCATATGAGAAAAGCAAGGTATTCCCACTGCTTTTCTGAAAACTCTTTACATCACATTTTATTTAGGCTTGTTTATAATGCCTATACTAACAGTTGGTTTTTTCCACTAATTTTGAATGGCTCACACTAGTATCTCTGTTGTAACAGCATCCCCAGAAAAAATATTGCTAAAAAGGGTTGGGTGGGATGCAGGTTGGGAACCATATGAGAAAAGCAAGGTATTCCCACTGCTTTTCTGAAAACTCTTTACATCACATTTTATTTAGGCTTGTTTATAATGCCTATACTAACAGTTGGTTTTTTCCACTAATTTTGAATGGCTCACACTAGTATCTCTGTTGTAACAGCATCCCCAGAAAAAATATTGCTAAAAAGGCAGTATTTTCAAGGAAGTTTCTGCAGTGACTATGCCTGCTAGCCAGGGAGTGGGGGAATGAAAACAAAAGCAATTGGAATTATTTGAATTCTGACCTTGAAGGAACCTCAGAGTCAGCCTTCTCCCTGTACACAGATCCCTGGTCTGGCCATACCAAATTAAAATACCCAGAAAACAGGACTTGGACAGTTAAGGAGCACTCCAGCGAGGGGATGGGGTTCTAGGCAGGTGAGCCAGCAGGATCTCAGGCACTGTTCACCATCTGTGTGTATGTCCAAATTTGGGAAAAGTCCAACTGAAGGCAAGATGTTTCACATCCACAAATCGTGACACGCACATATTTCTCCAGATTGCTGTCCTGCTCTGAATCCAACACATCCATAAATCTTCCATTGCTTTCTTGCCCTCTGTGGTAATAGATCTCAATCTCATGTTGCAGCTCTTGCCAGCTCCTACCTTCTGATATGCAGACATGTTCCCACTGAAATCAATATGAATGAATTCAAAGGCCAGAATTTGGCATATGATCTATCCTGAAAAAAATGTGAGTTGGCAAGTCAAGAAGCTAAGATCTTTCTTTCAAACTCACCTAAGTAAGGCCTACATCCTTCCAATAAGTTCAGTATCAATCATCTACTGCATAAAGTTATAATCAATTTCAAAAAATATTGCCAACTGAGCAGTAAACATGTCTTCTACTAATAAAGAGACACTTAACCATCTTCAGAGTTTAGTTGTATCCTGTAGCTCATCAAACTTAGGTGAAATTTAGGTGACATTCACAGGTATTGAATTTACAGGTAAAGCATATTAACATTTAAAGCTCAAAGAACCAGAAAATCAGCTTCTCACAGACACTGATGTTAAATAAGCACATATGGTCTCTACACAGTGAGCCTAAAATTAGCTATGAAAGCTACAAACCAAATCTAGGACCCATGAGGGAAGGTAGGATAGACTGCCCCGGAACGGTGGAAGTGTGTGTGGAGGACCTTTGGCTCGTATTTACATTACAACATCAGTTTCTCTGTGTGTGGCTCGTGCTAGGCTGCAGCAATAGCAATGGTTGGCTTTGCCCTCTTGAGACAAAATCACTTCTATTGGCAGTTTCTAGTGGCCCAGCTGCCTGTAGGTCTACCTCCATATTTAATCCAAACACGACATTGTGTGCTCAATGTTGTTTGAGAGCACAGAAGGAGGGTAGCAGGCACAAGGCTCCAGCATGACCCTGGGCAGGGTCAGTTTTCCTTTCCATATTCTCCAACAAAAGAGGCAGCGTGCCTGGGTCCCTCGGGGGCTTCTGCAGCACCGGGAAAGCAGTGGGGAGGGTGGGATGTTCAACATTGTATGGAGGTGGCTGGGGTTTCTGGCACCCCTCTTCCCTGTGCTGCTGGACATTGGTGGAGGACACATTCAAGTGGATGCTCCTCCTGGCAAACTTCCCCTTAATTTCACTGGGAGAAGGGTGATTGCAGTGGAAAGCAGAAAGCAGACGTTGTTTTCTTAGAAGCCACTTTGGGTTTGTTTCTCAAGCTTTATCCTTGAAGTACGGCTAGGCAAGTGATCTCAGTACAAAAGAGCCAGTACTTTAGTCATCATCAGGTTTTTGCAGTAGCACGTTTGGCCTGACAGGCAGAAGCACTGCTTCTGAGTGCAACGGTATCCAGCTGCACTAATTTATCTGGGTTATGTGCTGTAATCGATGTACCAGCATTAGCCCAAAAAACCTCAAAGCACTTCACAGTCATGCCAGTAACAAAGTCCTGGCACTGCAAAGGAAGTGAAAAAAGAGATTCCTCAGCATAAAGCACAGTAAGAGAGAAAGGCTGCAGGAAGGAAAACCCTGCTACTGATTCTCTTTCATTCGAGATGTGCTATTGGCGTTGTTCACAACAAAAGGCTGAGGAATATTTTATGAGTGTAGTTTAGGTGCTGGTGTAATTCTGTGCCCTCATTTTCCCTCCTCAGAAATCCAAAATATCAACATACGAGAAGATGTGGGCGTTCATGAGCAGCAGGCAGCAGACAGCGCTGGTGAAGAACAACGATGAGGGAATCCAGCGCGTGCTTACAACAGACTATGCGCTGCTAATGGAGTCAACCAGCATAGAGTATGTGACTCAGAGAAACTGCAATCTCACCCAGATAGGAGGGCTCATCGATTCAAAAGGCTACGGCGTGGGAACTCCTATTGGTAAGATGCTTTCCAGCGCATGTGGTGTGGAGCACGCCCAGCTATCCCCTTTTCAGAAATTTAGAAGGCCATTTGAATGATGTCCTAGTCATTTAGAAACCTTTCTCATCAAAACAGTCATGACCTCAGAGCAACACATAAGAACAGTGAGAAGAAACTGTGAGGTTCTTCATCTGCATCAGGGATTTCCATGTTCAGAGCTAAGCAGAATGTTACACTCCCAGTCTCTGTGAACTCTTTCCAGTAGACCTTTTTTAGCATATCCCGTGTCCTTTTCAAGATTTTCTAATTGTAGTGAAATAGGAGTGTCATTTTTTTGTGCTAGGTTCTTACGAATAATTGGCACTGGGCATCCAGATCTTTTTCCTGTATAATAGACTTCTCCACACTGCTCACACATGCATTTATCATGCCGTGCTCCCGTAATAGCTATGCAATTATATTGTCTTCAGGGGAATTATTCAAAGCAGTATCGGTTTACACAGATATAACAGGTGAAGTATTTTGTCTATTGGTTGCTTGGTAGACCAGATATAAATAAGGGAGAAACACCACTGCACTTTGAACTGTGATTATCTATGCAACTGAGTACCTCAGACAGATTGCCATATAGATAACGTTTTAAGTATATTTTTCCACTGGCTATGTGAGAGCAGCCGTCTTACCCTGAGGACAATGACACAAAAGCTAAAATCCCGAATAAAGACAAATGTATGGCAAGAGTTTCATTGCAGTTATAAAGCTGCCACACTTTAAACCAAAAACAATGAAGGAATAATTGGAACAGATGGTAATCTTCAGAGAGAGCACATCCATTGGAAATACAGCTGTGAAATATATTTATAAGATGTTTCTTGTATGATAAATGTGCCTTAATTTTTTTCTTAAGGAAAACCAGCAAGATTCAGAGGAATAGATATCTCCAAGCACTGTGGAATAATTCAGTGCGATCAGGCATCTTAAATTTTTTAAAGATCTATTTCATAACAAAAATAAGCTGTGGAGATCCTTCCGCTATTCAGATGGACCCCAAAGGCCCCGTTACTTTTCTCACAGCATTCAAGACTATCGATTGCAGAAGCTGTATGGAGAAAAAAAAGACTGTCTGTGACCCTTAACACCAGAGTTTCAGCAAGTCTTAACTGGTTTGCATTCGTTCCTTCAGGAGAATGCACAACCACATGGCTAGGGTTTGCAGCAGCAAAAGTATGCCTCTCACTCCAAAATTTCCAGTGAATGAGATGAATATAGTCACCATTTGGCTCCCAAAGAAACAAGAAGGAGAATTTTTGACCGTTCTTCTGTTAATCCAGGAAATATACTATTTTATTTATCAGATCAACTTCTGCAAGTAAAACTGCAGATATAGGCTGTTTTCCTGCTTCTTTGTGCTGAGTTAGGTTAAATGACATTTAGGCATATCAGCAAACATCTCCATTTATGTTTATTACAGAGCCAATGGGTCACAAGAGGAGAGTTTTCATCAGATTCTTGGCAAAGACCATTACTGACAAAAAATCTACAGTGATGGTTGGTGGTGAACTTAATGCACTCTGGAAGTACTGCTGTAACAAAAGCACCTCTAAGCAAAACCTGTGCAAAATGTCACCCTGGGAGGAATGCGGTTGAAGAAAGCAACATTATTATAGGTGTCAGGACAGGTATTAATTCCAGTATCACTGCTCTTGCTGATGCCAGTAATTCTAACACAAACGCTATTACCACATACTTGGAAGACTGCTAAGAAAGTAGATGGATGCATTTCTTGGCCTGAGAAGTAGGTTGTTAATAGCTCAGAGGCCATAAATGATATACTGAATATTCAAAGCGGTGCTGAGAAGGATTTGCGTGCAGTTTTAGTGCTCACCAATAAAACATCACCCATACAACACTTCAGGCACACTTGACAAACTTTAAAAGCACATGTAGAAATATAGATGTACCTGTTACCCTCAAGATGAATTGTGATAACCCTGCTGGCAGCATAAACATCACGAGAAAGAGCGAACATCCCCACAAATCCTGTGTTTTGACTCAGGCTGCTTCACTTTACCTAACAGCCATGCCCTTTCTGACAAGGGAAAATAGATGAGTCCTACTGCGGTGGGCTGACCCTGACTGGAGGCCAGGTGCCCACCAAAGCTGCTTTATCACTCCCCTCCTCAGCTGGGCAGGGGAGAAAATATAAGGACAGGCTTTTGGGTCAAGACAAGGACAGGGTGGGATCACTCAGCAATTACCATCACCATCAAAACAGACCTACCTTGGTAAAAAATTAATTTAATTTATCACCAATCAAAATCAGAGGTAAAAAAAGACAGCTAAAACCAAATCTTAACCAAACCTTCCCTTCACCCTCCCTTCTTCCTGGACTCAAATTCACTCTATCTCTTCTCCCCACGTGATGCAAGGGGACATCACACATCTCTGGGGCTCAGGGGGAGGACTCCTCACACTCTGCCCCTGCTTCAGCATGGGGTCCCTCCCATGGGAAACAGTCCTCCATGAACTTCTCTGACATGAGTCCTTCCCACAGGCTGCAGCTCTTCATGAACTGCTCCAGCGTGGGTCCTTTCCACAGGGTGCAGTCCTTCTGGAGCAGCCTGCACCAGCGTGGGCTTCCCATGGGGACACAAGTCCTGCCACAAAATCTGCTCCAGCCTGGGCTCCTCTCTCCATGGGTCTAAAGCTCCTGCCAGAAGCCTGCTCCAGTGTGGGCTTCCCACAGGGCCACAGCCTCCTTTGGGCAACCCCCTGCTCCAGCATGGGGTCCTCCCTGGGCTGCGGGTGGCTCTCTGCTTCACCATGACCATCCTGCAGGGCACAGCCGGCCTCAACATGATGTGCACCATGGGCTGCTGGGGAATCTCTGCTCTGGCACTTGGAGCACCTCCTCCCCTCCTTCTCCACAGACCAGGGTGTCTGCAAAGTTGTTCTGCTCACATATTGTCACTCATCTCTCTGGCTGCTGTTGTGCAGCAGTTTTTTTTCCCAGAGGCTCTACCACTGTCACTGATGGGCTCGGCCTTGGCCAGCAATGAATCCATCTTAGAGCTGGCTAGCATTGGCTCATCAGACATAGGGGAAGCTTCTAGCAGCTTCTCAGAGAAGCCACCCCTGTAGCCCCGCCATGGTACCAAAACCTTGCCATGCAAATGCAACACAGCTACAATCTCACATACTATAGCTATCAGGGTGACAAACAGCTCCTAAGGTATAAACAAGTCGTCTTTCTTCTAAGAGGCATTGCTGCTTGCAGTGGTAATTCACTTTTCTGTGTAAAGACAGTTTTGAAGATGTTTCTGTTTTGTTTTCTGTTGTGCATATTTTTGGTTCTTTAATAGCATGCATAGAAATCGTCTATTCCTAGAGCAGGCATATTTTCCTTTCAAAGCTGGCTACCTCAAAGCAGTGGCTGCTGATTGCTGGCTTCCCAGATGGACTTTGTATAATCTGACACATGTCTCTTGGCATCTGTGGTCACAGCATGTCCTAGTGCTGGCAGTAAGATACACTGAAAAAGAGCTGATTGTTGGCACAACAAATGAAGAACACCAATGTTTTTCACACTGACTCTCCTCAGACAATGCTGTGGGCTAAAGGAAATGGAAAGCAGGGAGGGGGGCTTGTATTCATGGTACAATTATTTTTAATATTGTCCTGCACAGCAATATAAGAAAGAAAACAAGCTGTGAGGCAAAATTTCCAAGGCTATTTAGATGCATAAAGACACAAAAGTGGTGCCTAGGGAGATTTTCTCAAGTATTAGCGTCTACGTGCACCATGCTATCACTGAAATTCTGGCACACATTCTGCCTTAAAGTTTGTTTACCTTGATCAGAATGAGAATTGCAACTGCCTTAATTTGCAACAAAATGTGACTTTTGGTGAAATTACAGCCTAAGAAAATAGACTTATTAATGTGCTAGAGGAGAGGAAAGGAGGGATGGTAGATAGCTACATGGACGCAAGACTGGCAACACTGCCTGTATTTCAGCCCAGACACTAAACATTTCCAACATGTCAGGGTTTGGGGGCACATACATACCTTTAGAGCCAAACAGCCTTTCTTGAAACTCTCTCATGAAATCCTTGCCCCATAAAGAAAATACTATGATAATGTCAAAAACAACTTTCACTTGGATATTATAATTAATAACAGGATTGCTGCTATTATTGCTGATAATTTCAGCTTCTGGCAACATGGGAAAAGATAATTGGTAGCAATTTCCTTTATCTAGGCACTGCTCCATAAGTAGGGTGAGGGGCAAACCTCTTCCGTGTCCCCCCTTAGGGCTACAGACTTGTGCTTCTGCAAGAGCACAAGCTGGCTGAAGGCGCTCACAGAGATTTTTGGAAGGTGGGGAGCCAGAGCTGAGCACGTGAGAAGCAAACCTAAACAGATGGAACCGCCCAACGTGACCCTGCTATTTGCCAGATACTGTACAGGCCCATTAATGCTGCAGAGCCTGAAGACACACCATTTAGCAAGCTGTTGGCTGGAAAATAAAAAGCATGAGAATAGTTGCTATTTTCAGCTTGCAGTGCCAATATTGTTGCAAGCCACGGAAAAAAAAAAAAAGGCTGGGGTGCCTTGTGTTCTTACAAGCTGTAAGGTAGCTGGAGTTGGGAGCTTTTGCAGGTATAAATGAGAAGAGAATGTATCTGATTGACTGTGGGCTTTTCTTAGGCAGCTACCAATTTTACATACAGTAGGAAAAATAAACAAATGTTGGAGTAAATAGAAGAGATGCAAAGCAGAAAGTCTCAAAGGATGCTCAAAGCAATATTCAAACATGATACAGAGGAATTACTTAGCAAGAAAACCCACTGCCAAGGCTTAAATAAACCTCAGTAAGAGAGCCTAGAAACAATAATGAATTCTCAAACAAATAACCACACCAAAGGAGCCTTCTGCTATCCAGTCCCCAGGGCAGACATCGTCCTCTTCCCCCTTCCAGACGAAGAGAAACCAACATTTTCTAGCCAGAATAATGAGCCTTGTGATAAGGGAGAACTTTTGCTTCAGATAACAGCCGCTTGCTCCCTCCCTGTGTTCACTTTGCTGCAACCAGTGCTGATGGATCTTGGTCTCATCTTGCAGGGTCTCCTTACAGAGACAAGATCACCATCGCCATCCTCCAGCTCCAGGAGGAGGGAAAGCTGCACATGATGAAGGAAAAGTGGTGGCGAGGCAACGGTTGCCCAGAGGAGGACAGCAAGGAAGCCAGTGCTCTTGGGGTGGAAAATATTGGGGGCATCTTCATAGTTCTTGCTGCAGGGCTTGTTCTTTCGGTGTTTGTAGCCATTGGTGAATTTATATATAAATCAAGGAAAAACAGCGATATTGAGCAGGTGAGTCATCCATTTCCAGCTTTCTTATGTTTCTGGGAAGCTGAGGTTTGTGGCAGTGGCTGTGACTGCATTATACGTCTCTGCTGGAGTGCAGATTTTGTATCGCTGAACTCTCACCATGCATTTCTGGCACTAAAGACAAATAATTTATTAATAAGAACAGGGAAGTACCTCACCCACAGTCCAATTAGTGCTGTTTAGTATGGCAGTGCAGAACATGAACAATTAATTTCTCAAACTGTTTCTGCTTGATCTTTAAGACTTCAAGTATAAATTATGTTGGAAAGGAATAAAACACAACAGGATTTTTTTTTTTTAATGTGGCATTAGCATCATCCCTTTGAGCAACAACAGGAATGTACTTCCAAATCCCCAAGTGTAATTTTTCTCTTGCTCTAGAAGGCATTTTTTCACAGCCATGAGTTTACACACTGTGCTGAAGCATGCACTTCAAAGCAGGGAGACCTACTGAAAGGTGATGGATGCCACAGTAAAGTAAGATTATGGAGCCAAAGAAATTCTGGTTATAGCTCCACTGAAGCGTAATGAGCAATTTAAAAGGGCAGAGGGAAAACAAAGGAAATGCTGTGTATAAATCATGCCTTGAGTATTACAGCAGTTTGTGAAATAGAATCAATCATTAAAATAGAGTGTAAACATCCGTTTACCAAACTACCAGCCACTGTAAAAGAAACAAGACGTGAGCAGCAGCTCGGACTCCATTCCTGAAGTTGTCTGCCAACCTTCTTACTCTGGCTGCCTTCCCTGGAGCTGGTTTGGTACTGACCATGTCCTAGACCCTGATGTGGCCCTGCTCGGCTCAACTGCTGTAGCTGCTCTCACCCTGTTCACTTCAACAGGACTTGGCGTAGGGACAATCCCAAATACAAGT
>NW_010228763.1:0-11757 GCF_000690775.1 Eurypyga helias
AGCTGCGCTCGGCCCCAGCTCAGCTCAGCGCAACGGCCTCCTCGGCCAGGCGCCAGCCGGCCAGGCGCCCAGCTGCTCTCGACGGTGTCGAGGCCTGACCAGCGTGTCCCCGCAGGCTGGGGTGGCCTTTCCCATCAGCATAGTTTGGGGTTTTTTTAAATGGTTATAGGTCATTTTATTTCATGCCATACTCTAGTTATTTACTTAAATACAGTAGTCTTCATATTTACCGAGGGGAGATTATAACTTGCAGGGCCCATTCTTGGAAACACTTTGATCCACCTCCAGCACCTCCGTTAAAGGGGCGATGGTGAACAGATGTAAACCTCGCAGTAATGGGTCTTTCAGAGCAGAGGTTTTCACTTGCCCTTATCTTGTACTGAATTTGAGGTGCTGAAACTGTCCTGCGTGGCCTGAGACAGGTTTTGCAGTGGAGTAGTCCCTGCTGCAAAATGATGTGCATTGTGTATGATGAAAAGCAAAGGAAGCAAACTGACAAATTTTAAATGAAAGGCTAAAAGGACTTCATAGCACACTATATAAATTTAAAATGAAGGACTAAAAGCAAAGGATCCTCAAAATAATTTCCTTCTCTGTGGGATGGCATGCATTTTTCTAAGGAATTTAAGCCTATTAATATAAGTACAGTAAATAAGATTATTGCACACTTGAATGACACTCCTACCTACCTCATAGACATTTCCTGTAATTAGAAGGCTAAAACTACACACTGAACAAAAAGACAGTAACAGTCATGCTTGGTTAAAACTTGTCGAAAGCAGAAACTTTTATTGTTTGATGTTATAATAACACCTCTACAAAGTGTTATCTTTATTACTGCAGGGTTTTTTTCAGAATACAGGAACAGTGGTTCTTTTGTCTCTATTTCTGATTTCTAAGGCAGCTTAGCCTTTCTGTCTTACCGTATTATGTCTCTTAACTGCCACTTGTTCCAGCTCTGCTGAGATTTACATGTATATCCTTTGCCTATGCTTATCCTTCAGAGGTCAGCAAGACTTCTTATATGCTTAAAATTAAGGACATGAGGCAGTAGGAAGACTGAGTCTGCAGTCTCTAAATTTAGAAGCTTGATCTTCTTTCACTTTCACTGGTGCAGAAGTAGCAGCAGAAATAGGCCAAACTTATGAGAACTGAATCTGCTAAGTGACCTCTCCTGTTGTGTGATGCTAGAACAGTTTCCTTTGCTTTTTATTGTGAAGAGAGGTTTCAATTAAAGCAACAGTAGGACCAAAACCAAATGCTAATTTTCAATTGTAAAGACCCAAAACTTTGAAATCAAACAAATGTTTCACTCTCTTCACATAGGCTGCAGTTTCTGGTTCAAGTATCTTTGGACAGATACATGGTTATCTATAGAGAAGTTGAGGTTATTAAAATATAGATCAATTTAGGGACAAAACCACAAGTTTAAATATTGCACATGCAAAGAGTACAAATGCTGGATTTTAAATATTATTAAGTAGGAGTACAACACTTAAAAATACTGGAAATAGCTTTCAGTGCTGTGCATATTTCTTTCTAAATGGTTAAATACTTCCATGTCCTGTGCATTAACTGCCCAATTTGATATATCTTTTTTTTTAATATATCTATTAAAGGAAGTATATCAAGTAACGTATTACAGCTTTAGTCATAAATCAGGATTTTTTTTCATTGTGATACTTAAGTTTGCTAGTGATTTTTTTAATTCATTAGGAGATTTCTTCTCCCCAGAATGAATCTGAAAAAGAAGAAATGTTCTGCTGACTAGAAAATCTCTGCTTTATTGATTATATACTTCTTAAAATATGTATCTTCATGGTCTGATTAATACTTTTTCCACTTCATGTGCTGACTGGGCTTTCAAAATATTTTTGGAAGTTGTCAAGAGTACTCTGCTGAAATATATCATAGCAAATGATGCCCCTGGAGTTAAGGTTTCAGTCTCCCTCTGTGTACAGCACTGATGCAGACTAGGACTACCTCTTCAAAGTGACTGCTCTCTAATATTTAATAAAAAGGAAATCACTAGAAAATCAGAGTACAGTTAGCGGATAAGAAAGATACAAGAATCGTGTTGGTCGTTATTATGGAATTACTTGCTTTCATTTGAATTTTCACATCTACAAGATTTTGTTAAGTACCCTAAATTTCCAGTCTGTGGCTGTTGTTTGGTTAGTGCTAGGACTAAGCATATTGAGGAAGGAGTTTACATGGATTAGAGCAGCCAGGTGGGAAGGCAAGTAATGCCGTATCCTGAACTAACAAGTAATGCAGCTTGACTGTCGTAATTGCTTTGAAGAAAATCGTACCGAGCATCGCGTGAAATTTGCGAACAACTACAGTTGGGTTTTGTACCTTGTACATATTGTTCATTCAGTTCCAGAATTACCTAAAATCTAACACCAGCTGACACGCACTTCATGTATGACCTTGGCCTAATCCCTTAATCACCACATGGCTCTATTTCCTCCCTTATAAAGAAAACAAGATAGTAATGCTGGAGTCAGAAATGTCTTAGCATTTATGGAACTGTGAGTTGCTGAGGCATGTTACTATATTAAGTCTTAAATACTACTATAAAACAGAATTCCTCTTTATGACTACACCTGAGCAGACCACACATGGAAGTGACTGAGGATGTTTTCAGAAATTAGGTCACAGAGAGTCAACATAGATTAACCTTCGTAGAGTGGGATATTGACCAATGACCAGCATTTTGGCTGTGCATTTGCCTGAAAATTAAAACTTGGCTTTAAAAGAGAAAACATCAGTACAATTATTGGCATAATGTTATTAATGACAGGGGCACATGAACCACAGAGAAATGTGCCATGGAGGGTAGCAAGGGTCAGGGACTGAAGGGCTGTGGATGTAGAGAGCTTCTGAGACATGTTGTAAAGGGCACCCTACTTGAGACAGCCATGTCATAAGACATTGCAGATGTTCTCAAAAGTCTTTGATTCTGTTTGAAAAGAAGTCATGTTTGGCTAGAATTTTGCAAAATCTTCTCAGGATGGAAAAAAAACCCACAACTTTTTTCACTTGTAGCTCAAAGAAAAATAACATTTATTACTGCTTTTATATTATATCCAGGCTGGTGTTTTCTCTATGGTTTTAGCGGATAGCAGAAGGACAAGTCTTATCATGGGTACTGTTAGTGTCACAGTGTGTTAATGTCACAATGTGATAGTAAGGACTGTAAACTTCAGATAGGAATGATTGGGCTTTTGTTACAGACAATACAAAACTGACCAAAAATCGAACTGAAACATACCTACAATTCAAACAAAACAAGAAGTCTCAGATTCCTCTGTGTATTTTTAATTGATACGGAAGCTAGAAGCTAGTATAATTGATGTTTCTGTTAGGTCTACTGTCCACCTCTATACACATGCCAAGTTGATGTTTCCAAAAATATCACTCCTCTAGAGTAAATAGATCAGAGGGTGATATAAACATAGCCTGAACACCTCCACAAATCTAATTGAGTAGTTTATGCTAAAGGCCCAGCCAAATAAAACAGTTAGGATATGTACAGATTATTTATTCTTTTGCTTTAAAACTTTTTTCTCTGCCATCCGCAAAATAATGTAGTAGAAAACACTGAAAGTTCCTACTTCTACAGAAACAAAATGTTAATAATTCCATACACATTTTATTTTCTTGGTGAACACTATACTTTTAAAGAAAAAGTTAATAAATGTTGACTACGCATTTCAAAGCAAGGAGGTCAGATACTACCAAGGACAGGACCTTGCTTGCTGTATCAAGCATAGTTTAGATGTACAGAATTTAATTATTTAAACTTACTTTCTTAAGCATATTGTTAAAAATATTTTCTTCTAGAAAACTTAATGTTTTCATAAATAAACCACAGTTGGTAGAAGCTTTTTTGTTTAAATCCTCCTATGTTATCGTGGTCTCTTCTGAGCCACTCTACTGTTGCACAAGCCTGTGGAGTGCAAACATGGTGTTAGCGTCTTGACTTTCCCAAAGTACGTGCCAGATTTTGCAGCCCTGGTAATCACCGGACAGTTCTGTACCCACTGCACAGGGCGGTGTGTTTGCGACGTGCGGTCTTACCCAGTCTGCTGTAGCAGGCGCAGAGTGAAATGTTGCCTCTTTGGGAGCACAAGTGTTGCAATTACATGTGTTGATGCGGTGAGCGCATGACTCATGCTGACGTGATAAATGTGCGAGTGGCTGGTGTTTATGGAGGTTCGGGGCTGAGTCATTGCTCCTCTTGTTAGACTCCACCTCAGGAGAGTGTCAGCTTCCTGGAAGGTGTTTATCCTCAGAGCTGTGTGAATGAACAGGGGAATGCACAGAAGAACATGGTTTTCCAAAAACTGCAAACACTTCAAAATTACCTTTCTTCTTTCTGAAATTATTGTTCAGAATCATATGCATTATAGTGCTATTTCCTGAGGAAACTATCCTCCCTCTCTACTCTGTGCTGGTGAGGCCTCACCTGGAGTGCTGTGTCCAGTTCTGGGCTCCTCAGTTCAAGAAGGACAAGGAACTACTGGAGAGGGTCCAGCGTAGGGCCACTAAGATGATGAAGGGCCTGGAGCACTTTCCATTTGAGGAAAGGCTGAGAGAGCTGGGTCTGTTTAGCTTGGAGAAGAGGAGGCTGAGGGGGGATCTTAATGCTTATAAATATCTAAAGGGCGGGTGTCAGGAGGATGGGACCAGGCTCTTCTCAGTGGTGTCCAGTGACAGGACTAGGAGCAATGGCCATAAACTGGAAACCAGAAGGTTCAACCTGAACATGAGGAAATACTTCTTCACTGCGAGGGTGACAGAGCCCTGGAACAGGCTGCCCAGAGAGGGGGTGGAGTCTCCTTCCCTGGAGACTTTCAAAAGCCGACTTGTTCCTGTGTGATCCAGTCTAGGTGATCCTGCTCTGGCAGGGGGGTTGGACTAGGTGATTTCCAGAGGTCCCTTCCAACCCCTACCACACTGTGAATCTGTGAATCTATGTGGGAGTTTTTGTTGTGGGTTTGGTGTGGTTTTTTGTTTGTTTGTGGTTTTGTTTGTTCGTGTTTTTGTTTGGGGTTTTTTTGGGTTTTTTAAGTATAAGTTTACTTCTTTGGTGTTCCAGGCAGGGGAGTGAGAAGTGGGTAAACTTTTTATCACTTAATTCCTTTTACCTCAGTTTACCTTCATCTATATCACTTATTTGGACATAAAATAGAAAGTAACCATCACAGCTTTCCCTCACATATCCCTTCCACCTCTCACTACCAGAGGGAAAGAAGGGCAGAAATTAGGCAATTAGGTTGTTAGCTGTACCCGGTCTGCATAGGCAACAGCAATAAATCTCAGTCCAAGAGAAGTGCAAGGAAAGATCAGTGACTCAGATCACAGTATTTCTTACTGTTTCTAATGGCAAAGGCTAGGCAGTAACTTTCTGAATCAGAAGATTAATCAAGATTTGGGATTTGGTCCTCCTAGTTTTACTCCCTTGTTATGAGAGTAAGACACATGTCAACCTACCAAGCATCTGATGTGGCTCCCAAAATGTCAGTGAAGTATTGTAAATTAATTTCAGTGATCTGTGCTAATAAGACTTAAGAAGGAAGAGTCTTAATCAACAAATGATTCTTCTATATTCTAGGATTAAAAAATCCTACCTACTTAGAGTTCTGTTGGAAAGAATGTATTCGTTACAGACTTAAAAGCTTTCTAGTGCCTTTTCCTACTTTTATAATGAAATTATGCCCTATTCGCCACCATTGAATGTTTTGACATGCAAAAAGAAGAAAGTGTCTCCAGCTCCAGCTCCTAAAACCTAAGATTTTGGATTTGTTGCTAACTGGAAAAAGCTACATCCTTCATCCAAACTGGGGAAAATCAACAGATTATTATGGTGGAGCATGGCAGAGTTCAGTGCTAGCACTGTCATAGGGCACATGAGACCAACAACAAAAAACTTCCTAATGAAACAGGTAAACTTTCTTGTCCCACTGGCGGCTCTTAGGGAAAGTGGGAAAGTATTGCACTTCACTATGGTTTGTTCATATTCAGAAAGATATTCTGGGAACTCTGCAAGATCAGTTAAGCCTTGGATTGTTTGGTTTGTAGGAAAGGTGCCATTCAAACAACCTAAATCCTTGCAGAATTGGAGTAATGAGATGAAACCATCTTTCTGCAGATCCTCATCTATATGCCTTCAAGGAAAGAATACACATTCCTTAATGAATGTATTACAGGTAGTAGACTGTGTGCCTGATTTTCTCTTAATTAGTTTTTATTAATAAATGAAGATCACATTGTGCATGCACTGGGATTTGTCCTTCACTGTAACCTTTGGACTTATTCCCAGGCTACAACCTATTAAACAGAACTGGCTGAAAATGTGAAAACAATTTTGCAAAGAGAGAGGAAGGACTTTTTGTTTGAACAGGGTTGATTTTCATAATTTGCCCATTGCTAGTGAATGCAGTAAACGATGCCGGAGGGATTCCTCCTATTTTATTAACTTTGTTTTTCCTTTTTCTACTCTAACTTTTTTTTGAACTTTCTAGACAAAACCATTTTTTTTTAAAGAGCAAAAATAACCCCCAAAGCTCAGAGCTCTGAAATTCATTCTTTTCTGTTGAATGTAACGAAAAGGGTGAGAAATCTAATGCCCTTCCCAGGACATTAAAGACAAATTAATACATTCCTGTTTAGAAAATATTTTAGAAGAAGCCAGGTTTTGAATAAGAAACTCATATGTCTCAAATATATTTAGATTAGCCTGTATTGAACAGCACCTCTGGCAGAAGAAAAAAAGGAGGATATGCAGTGATGAAGGCTCAAAACACTACCCTTGCTCACCACATTTCAACCAGTGACCCAGATCAATTAAAGAAAACCTTTTTGATCTGACACTACAGAGCTTTGTGGCAGCACTGCATGTTTGTAGGAGAACAAGAGGCCATGGGGTAAAGTTGGTATAAATATCTAATAATTTGTCTAAGAGCTTTTTGTTAACTATCCAACACAAACATAAGGAAAATTATAAGTATATTTACTTCTTAAGGCATATCATGCATGATTGTTGACCTATTTTTAAAAAGTTTCGTCACCTGTGTTTTAACTCCATAGTTCAGAGATCCACATGATGAGCGAGTGAGTGAGTAGCACAGGACAAATGATTCATACCCATTTTTCTTGTTGTACCGTACATTTTACCTTTTGGACACCCACTGACTTATGCTGGTAAGATGGGATTTCCATGAGCAGGTCAGAAACTACTCAACTACTGCACAGGATTTTGTGTTTCAGTTCTTCTGTGTTTGGTATCAATACCCTAAAAACGAGGCTAGCTGTAAAGTAGTTATGATCTCATTCCAGCCTGGGTTGCCACGGCTAAGCTTTTAATAACGGTGTTCTCTTTGCATTGACTCTTAGTTACATGTGGTAAGACACCAGCATGATTTTGTTACGCAAGCATGTTGTACATGCTTTTACTATCGGTTCTGTGTTATAGGCTTATATTTTTATACTGTAAAACATTAGCTTGTTGGGGTTTTGCTGTCTGTATAAATTTCTGTGGACACAGGTAACATTAAAATGACTAAGTATTGTGCATCTGAGCCTGCATCAAAGCAAGAATGTGCTTTACACAGGTTTTTTTCATACGGTGCCAGCCTTAGAATCAGCAGGCCAAATTATCTTTGTGAAGAAATGCTGTTATACTGAAGTCAATAAGGCCTCACCAGTTTGGGCCAGCAGGCGATTTGGCTCAAATACTAGCACCTATTATAAGAGTTTAGCTAAACTAAGACTCCAGAAATACAAAGTTTTGTACAAGATTCTTAGCTGGCTTAACATTTTAAGTGAGACCCAGACAGTGAAGCACTTGAATTGGACATTCTGTTTCTAGTCTATCTCCAACAAAAAATGAATCCACTAGAGTCTGTGTCATATGATAACTTTTGAATCAAGAATACAGTTCCCTTCTGTAGAATTAAGTTCAACAGATCCAGTCACAGATCTCATCTGTTCATTTAAGGAGCAGCAAGTTGCAGATTTTATTAAAGAGTACGGAGAGCTGATAGTGCATTTGTAGATTTATTCTGACAGTCATTACGTCAGTGAAAAGAAGCATTGAGATTGCTTTTCACAAACTAATTTCTAGAGCGGGTCAAAGAGTTATTTTGGTAGAGAAATGTTACCTGCTTACAATGTATTCTTGTAATAAGTGGTGTGCTGCACTGCTGATGTCAGCAGTTACTGTTGTTAGAAATATTTGTCTATGTCATTTTTTCAGTAATATTTAATGCACAATTATGTTTGCATGTAATTACAGCTCCTTGACTACAACAATTAGTCTATGTCCTGGTCCCTGCCCGGTCCCTGATGAGAAAAGTATTTAGTCTGAGGCTGCTGAATCCTATGCTAGTGATTCCCAAGTGTTTCATAGTGGAGGATAAGTGTCATTTAATATTGAAACATTGAAAGGCCCTGATGAGATTCAGGCCTCGCTGTATGCTGTATGTGTCTGATAAAAGACATCTCCACCTCAGAGTTTACAGTAAACAGAAAACTCAGACAAAGGCTACAAACAGATCAGAGGATAACATAGTTTGTACTGATAAACTGCTTAGTAATTCAGCTCTGAAGTCCCATACCCCCAACTTCTACATCTAAGTGGTCTCCCAATTATATTGAGCTAACTCTTTTCCTTGTACAAAGAAAGCCAAGAGGAAACCAGAAGCTGTTCTGCATCTCCATATGGGTCATGGCTGCAAGCTAGCCTGCATCTCCTGACCCAGGGGTGGCCCAGAGAGAAGGATTCTGTCCTGGTGCTGGAAGTAAAGAGAGCAGAGCAAGAAGGGACCTGGACTTCCCAGCATCGCACCAATGCAGAGCTTCTTTCCTGTGATGGGTTCAGCCAGGAAAGAGTTAACTCTCTTTACCATGGCTGCTAGGAAGCTGTTCCTGGATGCAGAGAGCAGTACTGATAAGTTCTTAGCTGGCACTGGGGAATGCCTGCACTGAATTCAAGGTCTTTCTCCACTTCTGATCCTGCAGCTGCGTCCCCAGCTCTTGCTGTCTCGCTACAGGCAGTGTAGGGGACACACAGTTCAGGCAGCTGACCCAAACTGACCAAGGAAGTATTTCATTCCATAGTATGTCATGCTCGGGGCAGAGGTGAGGAGGGGGTCTGGGAGCCATTACTCTCTCCCTTACTCTCCTGCTCGTTCGCTCCCGTACACTTGCTAATCGTCACCCTGACTCTTGCGTTACCTGCTTCGCTAACTCCTGTGCTGGCTCATTCGTGAGGGAGGTGGTGGGTTTGTTTAGTTTTCCCGGTCTTGCTATCGCTGATAGGGTTTGCTCGGAATCTGCTGCGATCGCTCTCGGACTCCGGCCCTCGGGCTGTGGCTGTCAGGCTGCGATCACTCTCGGGCTTTCTGGGTCTGACTTTCGCTTCTCAGCCCCTGGTTGTGCATTGGTCAGTGGGTGGTGAGTAACTGTATCATAGTTGTATCATTGTATTGTATGTTTAATTTTCTATTATTTTAATTATTCATTATTAGTAGTACTTGTATATATTAATTTAGATTTAATTAGTAAATAGTTCTTATCTCAATTTCACGAGCTTCCTTATTTCTTTTTCCTCCGATTCTTCCCCTCCACTGGAGGAGGGGAGGGGGATTTGTGAGAGCGGCTTTGTGGTATTTGGCTAGCCGGACAACATTTCCCTATTGGGAAACTTAGATAACAAAGACAGAATCCAGTCCTGTCTCACAGGCAGGGCAAGTACCTCTGCCTAGTAAGATTGCTCAACAATCGGCATTACTTGTAATTCAATGGGAAAGTAGTAAGCAATGCTTTGAGAAAAGCAACTGATTACTGGCCACAGAAGTCATGTGAAAATATACTTGAAAGTTAGCTCAGGCAGGTAATCTCAGGAAGCAGGCTTAGCACAGACATTTAGAGGTGAATTGTGCCCTCCATCACAATATTTTACCCAACCAATGTATGAAATTCAGGATGAGATTGGTAGGTGTTTATGCATGTAACTGTGGGCAGAAATTGGCCCAAAAGCACATTTGAAAGTCAGAGACTTGTTCCATGGTGTTAAGCAAGAAAGAGGAGACTTCTGTGTTCAGGGTCAGGCACCTCATGTATACTTCTGCAAGAACTGTGATGTAGCAACAGGATATCCTGTTTTAAATAATAAAGATAATGAAAGACTTGAAGATTGCAGCCCCATCTGCTTTTCTTCTTTACCTTGATTAACAATTACGGTAGGAAACAGGATCCTGGGGCTGATACCCTGATGTTTCCTAAAACGGTTAGGCAGTGCAAGCATCAAAACATTCTTAGCTGTAAAGTGATACACAACTCTGTCCTATAAGCTAAATGTATGACTCGTTACCACCTTCCAGCATTAACCCCTACTTATTGTGGGATGATTTGCTCTGACGCAGCAGTGTCAGCAAATTTGCTGACAAATTTGTAGAGCCACTGCGTGGCTGTTTGTGCAGCAGAATTTGGAATATAAAGACAGCTTGTGTAGTTATCAATTCTGATCTGTAAATCATCATTGACTATTTGTAGGGACATTCCAAACCAAGAGAACTTGAAAACACCATCACCATTACCATACATCTGCATTCATCGCTTTTAATGAAAAGCCAGATCATTAGAATTATACCATGAGGCACACTACACATTTATCTTTAAAAAAAAAAGAATGGCACCCTAGGTTAGTACATCGTTAAGGTGGCTGAATTCTGTGTAAGGTGGTGCTGACTCTGTGGTAACTCCAGATTTGTTTCATTCCCCACCCTCCTCCTGTGGTAAATTTAAGCAGCTTTTTGCAACTAGTAGAAGCCGGCAGAGTGCTGGTGCGTGCTGACACTTCGTGGCTTAATTCGGTGATGCTTGATGCTTTATGCTGTTAGAGTAAGGGCATATCACAAATGAAGAATAAAAGCAAACCTACACATTAATATTAAAAGCGGTTCTGTCAGTATGAGTTGTAATTTATAAAAACATAGAATAACAGACTATAAAATAATGCAAAACTAGTACATCTTGCACCATTGATCTTGAAGTGTGTAGTGGCGTTAGAGAAGGGCATTGAGGATTCTCTTGTCCGGTGGCCTTAGACATAGATAAGACTGGCAAATGAAATTAAATATTTGAATTAATTTTATTAGTAGAAATTATGTAAATAAAAATTATACTTTCAGAATCATTTCACAGTGACGCTGCTGGGTTTCCTTTCAGACAGCTTCTATTGGTAGAGCTAGTTGGCACAGTCACTCTGAAGACCAGTCCTGATTGATAAAATACTTTTTTTCTTCAGGCCCTTTCATTGCGAGTCTGGAGCATTTCTGGGACTGCAGCAAGACCAATCCCACCACTCCCTTGAAAAAGCTTCCCTTCTCGTTGCACATACTTGATACCACTAACACAGCTCTCTTTACGGTGCAGAGTTTTCACTGGCATTTAAAAGATTTTTAAGGAAACACATTTTGGTCTCGATAGTGCCTTCCACAGTTCTTCTCCAAAATTAATACTTACATGGAGAAAATAGTTTGTTGGGTTTTCCATTCTTCAAACAAACCTCTCCCACGTCATCTTTCAAATGCCAGATATCCTACATGTAAACAACTTCTATTAAGAGCAAGCAGAACTGATAGGAGGAAGCGAGGAGTACCACAGTACCCCCTCCATCTCACAGGGACACCTAAGTACAAGATTTCCTCTGCCACCAAACCCACAAGCTTCTGCTTCGCCTCC
>NW_010228763.1:11769-12365 GCF_000690775.1 Eurypyga helias
TGAAAATAGTGGAGAGCGATCCAGTATTCTGCTGGGAGGGGAGGCGAAGCAGAAGCTTGTGGGTCGTATGGTACCTTCATGCCTGGGTGTGGGGGTAGCAGTGCAGGCTGTGTCTGCCTGACAGGCCACTGCAAGCATTTAAAAAAAAAAAAAAAAAATTAAACTACTCAAATCCAACTTCAATACCAATGATACAACATTTCTGAAAATTAACCCCCAGCTGTCAGAGCCATTGTTCAGAATGCTCTTCTTAGGATAACCTTATGCTCACCCTCACGACAAAGTTCAGGCCAGAACAGATAATGTCTGAAGAGAGCAGTAAGTGGTAGGCCTATGTGAACAAAACAAAAAAAATAAGGATAACACATTTTTGTCTGTTTCAATATTGAAGTCAGTTCCACAAACTTCAGCTTGAAAACCAAAGAATATCAGTGCCTGATCAGATGTGCCAAATACCTGAGAAATTGGAAAAAGATTAACTTCATCTCATTACCACCCTTTCATGAAAGTAACCTACCTGTCTTTTTGATTGTAATCTATTTTGGACAAGGAGTAGTGCACTTTTAGACCAGAAACAACCCAGGAAAAAAAGCTTC
>NW_010228763.1:12389-23472 GCF_000690775.1 Eurypyga helias
AATCTATTTATAGTGATAAATAGTTACATTTCTCAAATTGACTGGTAATGTATTGCTATTAAATTTTTGGAGGTTTCCAGTGATTATTTTCTTTTCAGAATACTGTCTTCCTTGTCCCAGTGTGAATTACTGAGAGCTTAATTCACCAGGTCTAGTGACCTAGTTAGAATAGGAGTCAACAGTGACTGAATTGTAGTTCAGCTAAGAAATCATATAACCTTGGATTTATAAATGGGAAAAGTTTAAAAGCTCAGCCACTTCATAATTATCATTCTGCAGTGGAACAACTGTGTTACAGGGGTCAGTTCATCCCCATGGGTGTAGCTGTGTGTGAACTCAGAGGCTTTGATTTCTTGAGAGCATTTGCCACAGAGCAACTCTTAAGACTTCTTAACTAGACAGCTGTTGAAACAAGTATCTTTTTTGCGTCACAATAGTCTATGGGACCTCAATATGTGCCTTTAAAGGTCGATAAAGCTGGCACTTTGTGAATATTTAGACCCTCAGGTGGGACAAATATGGCACAGCCATATTCAGTCTTAACAGGATGTTTTCTCAGGCACCTCCATGATTTTTTTCCATTTCCCCTCTCTCCCCAGAAGGGCTACAAGCACATTTATTTGTGCTTTTGAAAATCAGTTCCCTTCTTAGGCCCTACCTTGTGCAGACTGTGTTATCAGGAGCTTCCATTTCTTCAGAACTGGGAAGTAAGAACAAGCTATAATTTTAAGACTGACGGTACTTACCCTCTTCCCTCCCCTGAAGGAACTGAGCTGTTGCCAGCAATTACAGGCAGTTGGCAGTTCCTTGGGATCACAATCACCCGCCCTAGAAAAACTCCAAACACCTCCCAACTCTCTCTGCATTAGAGCTGAGCTCTGAACATGCTCCAAGGAATAGCCTTAATTTCTAAAGACTACCCACCAGTTTAGGTCAAAATCCTACTCTAAGAACAGTGGTGAAAATTTTGCAATTCAAGTAATTCCTTATACTCAATTTCAAAGTCTTGTAGTGAAAAACATACAAAGAGTATGCGCACGGGTGTTGTAACCAGTACGGAAAAGGCAATGCAAACTAGAGCGTGTCTGCTGTTGCAGTTGATGAGTTACATCATTTCGAACTTGCCTTCCTACTTTGCATGCTGTTTAATCATTTTCTCTTCTTTTGTGTGGAACAAACCGTGCTTTCTGATGACATTTCTGTCACTGCAGTGACTGTTTTCATGGTCTACTTAACAGACTGTACGGAATGCGACCCAGTTGTGGCTGCTTCGCATATTTTATTAACAGGTACAGATTCCTGGTATTGCATGCAAGTAACCTTGTGTTACTGTTTATAGTACTGTCATTATCTGGTCTCAGCCTGTGCTGCTGGTAGACAGTGGTTTGCTTGGATTTACATGGATGCTTGGCAGTCTCCTTTTCCTTATGATCACTAATGGGCAGTACAAACCAAAAGAAGCAAAGCTAATATATCACAAAATTGCGTGAACTTTACAAATCAGAGTAGTTTCATATCTAATATATTTTATAGGACTCCAGTCACCTGTTAAGCTATGATATCTCACACAGGCTGTTTTGAAGCAATGGGTCACAAGGTAACTGATTTAATTATTATTTTCTCTTTCTTCTCTCATACTACCCATGCACACGCCTCTTGTTCTCCTTTCCCCTTCCTTCCTCTCTGTCCTGTCCTAATCATCCAGGATCTGTTTGATTTGAAATATAACACCTCAAGAATGTTGCTGCTTCCTCTGCAGCCTTTGTATTTGCTCCCTTCCTGCTACGTCTCCCTCTGGCCAGCCCCATCTCCACAGCAGTCTCTCTGGGCTCCCTGGCTAGAGGATATTGCCCTCTAGCACTAGTACCCAGCAGCAGGCACTCAGCAAGCCATGGCTGGGTGTGGGCTGCCTGAACTTAAGGAAGACAGCCAGAAAAGATCTCTAACAGTGAGTTGCACGTAGTTCTGAGATATTAGCATGGACAGGAACTGGATTTTGCATACTTAAGGTTGTTTGCCTCAGTTCTTGCACTTACTAGAAATACACAGAAAAAAAGTAAAAGAGATTCCATTGTTCAGAGGGCATCCTCTAATAGTCTAGGTGCAGCTTCACAAACTGAGAGAGTCCAGAGAGAATCCTCAACAGTGAATATATTCATTACCTCCTGGTAGGTAATTACCTGGAGAAAATTACAGCACTGCTTTCCTTTACTTAATGTCCAGAACAAGCCAGTGAAAAACACAGTTCCAAGTCCTGACCACCAGCTGTGAAGTTGATCCAGTCAGGATGTATCACAGCCCGGAACAGACAATTTCCACAGGCAGTAGCAGGTACCTCATGAACTGCTATGTCTCCTCTCATTACTGTATCAAAGCCACAGAAAGTTTTTGGTGAATTTAATTTAATGGAAAAAATTCTCACATAACAAACACAAGGGTGGTCTGAAATACACAGAGGGGTTGTACCCATGGTGGCCACTCCAGGCTTGACAAACCACCTAAGTCCCCACTCCTTCTTCCCCTTTTCTTGCTCACGGAAGCTTTGCAGTAGTTGTCTCACCTTCCAGATCTGCTTCCGTGGTCTCTCTGCTCTGCAGCCAGTACATCCAACAGCCTTTCCTCCCATCTTGGCAGAAAACCTCCAGGGTACTTTATGAATGACTGCTGCTTATCCTACATGATTGCAGGTCATGGTTCTGAACACCGCTGCAAGCGCACAGAGCTGAGCAGGACCTGACCCTGACCACATTACTGTGGTACTCCCCCGACAGCTGAAGTCGTGATTGCATCATCCCTCTGACTGGAGCTGAAAAGCCATTTACTTGCATTGTCTCTTCTAGTACCCTTCTTCGCCCCGTCTTTGCTCATTTAATAAATATAGTGGATGAAGTATTATAAAAGAAAACCTGATTTTTTTCCTATAGGCTAATTGTTCTATTCCTCTAACTGAATTTCAGGCAACTTTGGTGGCAACAGCTTGAAGCAGTTATCCTTGTATACGTTTCCTGTAAAACAGGCATACATCTGTGGCAATTTTTTCTTGATTTTTTCATGAATCTTACATGAGAGAAGATGAGGTTAAGAGCATTGCCTTCGTAATGGTAGGTTGTATCTTCAAATTGCATAATATTTCTATTTTTAGATCTAAATCAAAATAGTTTCCAGAATCACTGAGGCCTGTGCTTCCACTGCAAATGTGTCTCATACAAAAGCTTCTCCTTTTCTTGCAGAAAAGGATACTGAGAACTGAGGCATGAGGCAGAAAAAATGCTTACAAAAATACCATAATCAAAATCTTCCCCAGAGAAGGTTATAACAACAAAAACAAACAAACAAACATTTAAAAAAATCCCCACTGGTAGCAACAGGGAATCTCAGCAACTGTATATTGCATTTCATTGGCAGTGAGATAGTTTACACAAATTTTAATACATGACTATTAACATAGTTTTAAAAAAAATTTGCAATTTTAGGCTAGACAATTGCAATTCATAAGGCTGTAGCTTAGAATAGGATTTTATCAATCTTTTTGCCATTACTAAATTTAGCCTTTTACCAGCAACTTTTAGAAAGAGACTCCTTCTCATCTGCAAACCTTTTTGCATATATAAGCAATACCTTTTTCTGTGCAATAACTGCACAAGCTGGCACGTACACTGACATGCACACTGTGAGCAGGCTCTGCTCTGGCTGGCACTCATCCTCCCAACTCGTTTTCCCCGGCGAGTGCTGCCATTCAGCAGCTGGAGCGCAAGCACAGAGGAAGGGGATTTGATGCCACATTCCACCTGCCAGAATCTGATTCTTCAGATGACTGGGACTATGGAAAGGGGGATAGGACCATAGAGCAAAATCGATACTCAGCTGCAGAGTGAGTGAATTGGGGTTCATCTACCTTCAGGAGGTTTTAGAAGCCTGCTTTTGCTTCAACCTCTTTCTCAGACAAAATCTTCAGTCCTACTTTTGCTGTATTTAGTCACTTCCCCTTTCATTGTTATATGTAATAAACCATTTATTCTCCAGAGGATCCAGAAAACATTTTGGGAAGGAAAAAGAAAAAAAAAAAAGAGAGATCTACAGCTGTGCATCAAAACCACAAGTAAGAACCACAAAATACTTTGGAGAGGCTGATGGCATAGCACTGACATCTTTAGTGTTTTGTTGTGCAGACAACATAATGCATCAAATGCATCTGGCTTATTTTCTTCTACACAATCAGCTTTCAGTATACATTATCTAAAAATATGTTAGAGGCAGGTAAAGCATGTGATGTCTGGCCAAATACGCTTTCTAATTTTTGTATCTCTGAAGCTATAACCCACTGCCATTGAATAGCTTGAGCAGTACACATAAGAATGAACTGCTTTGTACACACTTCAGTTAACCCCAGTCCTGTGTGAAACGTCATCTACAGCAATAGCTACAATGTTGCTCAGACCAGATCGTTATGGACAAACCTGAGCGCTTCCTTTAACACCTGGCTGCCTGAAAGCAGAGTTTAACGTTATTGGCTGTATTTAAGGATCAGAAGTTGCAACTCCACAACTGTGACGTGATGGCTTTGTTTTAAGAGCCACAGTACTTGTCAGTGTGTAATCAGGCCACCTGGGTTTCTCACGTGCAAAAAGCAGTATCCAGGAATGGCCACAGGGTCAGGGCTGACCTAGTGGCGCTACTTTTGAGACACAAGGGAGTGACTCTACCTGTGGGTTTTGGCACCACAGTGCAGAGAAGTAGAATAATCATCTACCCTGCTATATGTTCTTTTATTTAAAAAATTGAACACAGAATGTTAATTTTCTAAGGGTTTTTCCCCTTGCTTACTTTACTTTCTTCAATAACATTGGCCAAGTTTTTCAGTGGAAGAAAACACAAGCAGTTTATTAGTAGGCCAGTACTGGTTAGGAAACAATACACTCAGAAATAAAACGCTTTTCTAGAAAACAGCTTCTGACTTGCTCTCTACTGGTAAAATAGTTACGTCTCAGGAAGCTGAAAACAAAAAATATATACCTAGCAGATTAGGGATGAAGCTTTAAAGGAAATTGTTACAGTGACCCCTCATACGTTGTTATTGCCACACGTACGTCCAACCTAAATGAAATTTGCGGTGGGTTGACCCTGGCTGGATGGCAGATGCCCACCAAAGCCACTCTGGCACTCCACTCTCTTGGCTGGGCATGGAAAAGGAAATACAAGAAAACCTTTGGTTTGAGGTAAGGACAGGGAGGGATCACTCACCAGTAACCTTCATGGGCAAAACAGACTCAACTTGGGGAAAATTAATTTAATATATCACCAATCAAAGTAAGAGAGAACTTACTTTCCCCCACCCCTCCCTTCTTCCTGGGTTCAAATTCACTCCCACTTTTCTCTCCCTCCTCTCCCTCGAGCGGTGCGAGGGGACAGGGTATGGGGGTTCTGGTCTGTCCATCACACGTGGTTTCTGCTGCTCCCTCCTCCTCAGGGGAGGACTCTTCACACTCTGCCCCTGCTCCAGTGTGGGGTCCCTCCCATGGGAGACAGTCCTTCCCACAGGCTGCTCTAGCGTGGATCCCCCATGGTCTCACAAGCCCTGCCAGCAAACCTGCTCCAGACTTGGTTTCTCTATCCCTGGGGCGTCCTGCCAGGAGCCTGCTCCAGCATGGCCTTCCCACAGGGTCACAGCCTCCTTTGGGTACCCACCTGCCCTGGCATGGGGTCCTCTCCCAGCTGCACGTGGGTCTCTGCTCCACCATGACCGTCCATGGCTGCAGGGGCATAGCCAGCCTCACCATGGGCTGCACCACAGACTACATGGGAACATGTGCTCTGGAGCCTGGAACACCTCCTCCCCCTCCTTCTCCACCGACCTGGGTGTCTGCAGGGTTGTTCCTCTCGTATCTTGCTCTCTCTCTCCAGTTATTTTTTCCTTCTTAAATATGTTATCCCACTGTCGCTGATGGGCTTGGCCTTGGCCAGTGGCAGGTCTGTCTTGGAGCAGGCTGGCACTGGCTCTGGGACATGGCAGAGGCTTTCAGCAGCTTCTCACAGAAGCCGCCCCTTATAAACCCCCCAGTATCAAAACCTTGCCATGCAAAGCCAATACAAAAACTAAAACTATATTGAAATTCCATTGAATTTGTAGCCCGATCCCTACTAAGCAGTATTACTGGCAGTTCTGAGAAACCTGCAAGCTATCCTAGAGCCTCCTGCAGTTGCAGTGACTCACTTTGTTAGTGCTTTGGCAGCCTTGGCGGGGGGGCGGGGAACCAACCTTTGGAAATTCCACTTATTAACTGACTTTTAGTAATAAAAAACTTGCTATGCTTCCTATGCATTTGGTAATCCTATTTTATGGGGATATGTGTATCACTTGACTGATGCTTCTCTCTGCCTCAAGGTGACTCCTGCAACTTGGAACATCCCACATCAGTCTCAGACTTACTCTACCTAAGCAATACTATCAGAAATGCTGCTTATTCAGCTGGGGTGCTACAGACTTGTATACAGTTAAAACCAACCACATCTCAACTGTGTGATGCTGTTGCACAATTTTGACTAATTCTGGTCTGTTGCAGTCAACAAAGTTGTCTGCAAATAATTTCTGCATAGCACTTAAAGATTACATTCCCTGATATATCTATGTTTATATATATATACACACTTACGGTTAGGCATAGGCAGAACCTTTTGTCATACAAAAATATTAAACTTCTTAAATAAACAGTGGAAACATACAAAGTAAACACGCATGCAGGCTGCATGCTTCATTGCAAAGACAATTTACTGGAAGAAAATTTACTGGTGCCTGTAGAGAAATGGCAAGACAAACAAGAGCAAGGAGGCATGGGACACAAGAGCAGGAGTGGTAAAAGTCAGACTTTGGTTTATGGCTAAACATAGGTTTGGCTAACCATAACAGCTTGAGGGCCAAGCAATGCCTAAAAAAAAAAAAGGAGTGGAATTAAGGCCAAAACCACTCTGTGGTCTTACTTATTTCTTCAGGAAAAAAGAAATTTATACAAGTTCCTTCTAAATAAACAAGAATGCATCAAAGATACCTGATATCTAAAAGCCAAGTTCTTTCCATAACTGAAACAAGATTATACCTGTAAGATTAATTTATAAAATCTTTAGATTTATTCATATGATCCAACTCGTCGTTCTAAGTATACCTAATAAAGCACAACCCAGGGCATAACTATTTTTACTATGTGGATAAATAAATTATATGGGCAAATCATGGTCATGCATATGTCCTAATGTACAGCAGACATTAAGAATTAGCAATGGTTCTCTTACTGAATTGGTTTTGCTTCTGCATTTAGAAGAAAGATATGATGAAAATGGTGCTTTTCCACATGTGGCTACAAGACCTGACCAAGAAACATCAAATTGCATAATTATGGCACTTCTCAGTGACACAGTTGTGAGCTACTGTAATGACACTCTAAGAAATCTAGGACTAAGCTCTTCTAAACTTTAATTTTTGGCTTTTAATAACTTTGCTTGGTGCTCTCGCAACCTGAGCATGCTTCTTAAGTTTTTGAGCAAAGTAGGATTTCATCAGATTGTATCAATATTAATGTGATAAAGTGAAAAAAAGGCTTAATGCTGTTCTTACACATTACAGAAAATGAAAAAGTAGCCACATATATCTATTGTAGCAACTAACTTTCTCAGCAGTATTTTTGTCCACTTTGATGGTAAACATGACATGAGTAATTTAAAAGCCTCAAGTTCCATAAGAATCTCTATAGGAAGCGGCCTTGGGAAAAAAACAAACAAAAACAACAACAAAAAAGGAACGTACCCAGTAAACTTTGAAGGGAGAAATAATGGAAATAATTGATTACTAATGAGATAAAAATGAGTAACTGTCAAATTTAATGTAACTCCCTTTTAGCACAGGCAACAACTATAGATTTGACTGCAATGAAGAGGTGGAATAAAGAATTTCTGGTTCTCCAGGGAAAGATGGAAGGTATCTCAACCTCCATCCCGTAGTTCGTAACTTCCAGCATTTGGCACACAACAGGTATTTACACATAAAGTCCATCTCCCTGATCCTACTTATCCACTGCACTATGCAGAACAGAGCGACACTGCAATGGCAAGTCACAGACCTTGGTGCATCCAGCCTGACATGGTTTAACTCCAGCCAGCAAAATACCATGAAGCTGTTCTCACACCTCCCCGCCCCCTTTCCTCCAGTGGAGGGGGAGAATCGGAGGAAAAAGACAAGGAAGCTCGTAAAACAGAGAAAAGAACTATGTACTAATTGAATATAAATGAATAGATACATAATACTACTAATAGTAAGTAATTAAAACAATAAAAAAAAATAAAACATATGATAAAATTGCTCACCTTCAGCCGACTGATGCACAACCAGGTCCCAAGTAGTGGGAGTGAGAGCCAGAGAGCCCAAGCCTGAGAGAGATCATAGCAAAGTCCAAGCAAGCTCTATCAGCGACAGCACAGCCAGGAAAACTAAACAAACCCACCAACTTCCTCATGAATGAGCCAGCACAGGAGTTAGCAAAGCAGCTAACGAAGGAATTAGCAAAGGAGTTAAGGAGCTAACAGATGAGTTAAGGACCTAGCAAGAGTGTAAAGGCCTCCCAGCCCACTCACCGCTAATGTACGGAGCATGATGTACTATGGAACAAAATACTCAGTTTGGGTCAGCTGTCTGAACTGTGTGTCCCCCCCCATACTGCTTGTAGCAAGAAATTTAGGAACACAGCTGCAGTATCAGAAGCTGAGAAAGACCTTGAATTTGGTACAAGCATGCCCCAGCACCAGCCAAAATGACACTGTAAAAAAAAAAAAAAAAAAAAAAATACAGGGTAAATCCAAAAACTTAGCTTCATACCAGCCACTGTGAAGAAAATCAACTCTTTTCTGACTAAAACCAGCACACAGCCCAAACATTGCTTATTAGTTTCCTTGTGGCAGCATGCAAACATTTTCTTTCTGTTACATAACTCCTTAGAGATCCTCTGCTATTAGGTAAAATGACTAAGACAAACTTAAGTGAAGAAAATTAGCTTTATTCATGTAAATTAGAAAAATGAATTGTTAGAACTTTGGTCAAATGGTTAATTCTGTACAATTTACAATTATATTTATATACAAAACTTATAATAAAATACAGTACATCACACTTTTCCTGAGTCACAGTGTGTTTCTCAGTTCTGTAAATCTTTTTCTTCTTCTTCTTTTAAAGTAATTAGGTTTAAGAGGGAAATACTATCCTCAGTTTGATAGCGTTTGGTTTAGATAATACTGGTATTAAGAAAGAAGTCAATACACTATATGTAGAAAATACTTTATAGCCATTGCAATTTTGATAGTTATTTTTCTATATTAAAATATGTTCCTTGATAAAAATGTTAATTAAATACCTTTATTACGAGTTTGTTGCACTTTATTTCACATAAGACAAGCTGACTTCAAATATGTCTGTCTCTCAGTGCAGAGATATATAAATTTAGGTGAGTTACACATATATACAACTGATCATTTAAAGATCAGGAAACATACATCCAGATAGAGCAGATGTCTGAATTGAGGCACAGTATATTAAAATTGCTATTGTATCCGGGACAAGATACGTAAGCTTGAATTGCCTGGCTAGCCTAATACAAAATTAACGCAAATGTACATCCTGAAAAGTGAGACTACGTTAAGCAGCAAGGCACCAAGCCTGCAAATACATATGCATAGTAGTCCCACTGTGTAAAGCACTACGGAGTCCTCAGTGAAGAAACACTGTAGAGCTGTATTTGACAGCACTTGTTAAATCTCGGTCAGCTCAAGAAGTTATTAGGATTAAAGCTATCAATATTACCTTTACTGAGTTGAATTTTGTGAGATCAACAATAATGTACCGTAAGGCTTACAAGGATATTTAATCTGTTTACTTAATGATACGGTGTGTTAAATTAGTAATGAGGATCAATAACAATCTGCAAGTAAATCTATGTCCCAGCTAAATCCAAAACCCAATCAGGTTAACTTATTTTTGACTAACATTGATTTAAACCAAAATTAATTTTACTTAATGGCTAAGTGTGGGCTGCTCCTAATATATCTACGTTAAAGTTGACTATACTTTTTTAATATAGGAATGTGCATTTCTGGTATTTTATCCAAATATCTGGTATTATATCCAAAATAGTCCAAAAATACAGATTAGATGACCTCTGATAGACTTATTCATAGTGTTTAGAGATGTTTAAGAAGTCTTACACTAACCGAAAGTTATCTAGGGATTTGCTTTCTCTTAAAAACTTTCTTTATTACTTTAGGGCAAACTGAAATACATGAGATCAACTCATAGCGATCCTACTCTGATTAGAAATTGAAAGGGACGCTTTTTGCTGTTATTTTACGCACTGATATCAAAGTGCGTAAAATGACACTATAAGATTTCAAAGAAAATTGGTCTTTAGCTGAATGCTTGAACTTTTCCCAGGATTCTTTGCATGTTTAGCAGTCTTCACTTTGATGCTTTCTTGATTGCCTTTTACAGCTGACTCAAGCCTGGCTTTCATAGTTGGAGAGGAAGCCATTAGTTTTTTAAAAACTGATGAGTACTGTGGACCAATCTGCATCAGATTTTGCAAAGCAAACTCGTGTAGACTTTTTGCCGCATCTGTAGCAGAAACCAGGGCATTTTCATCCAAAAGAAAGGAAATAAGGATGGGAAGCAGGCAGGCCACCAAATGAGCACCTATAAACATTGAAAACACAACTTAAACGTACTTTTACAAAACAGCTTCAAATTCTAAATAGAAGTATTTCTCTAAGTTAAACATTTAACACAAACTATAAATCTACGAATGTTATTTGAACTGCACAGTAAAAAGAACCAAAAAAAAACAATTGTGCTCACAACTGGTGTTCATGACTGGATTCTTAGTGGTCATTTTGTTTTAATTTGTTACTTATGGCAACTTTCAGCATGTCTAATGCTTTAGATACCAGTAATGGAAGTAACTTACGGTGCTCTTCCTCAGCGGTGGCTGCAAGAGCTGTAACCACCTTTATACCCTCTTGAATAACTTCAAGTTCAGCAGCATTTTCAGGTTTT
>NW_010228763.1:23515-34398 GCF_000690775.1 Eurypyga helias
GTGCTAAAGAATGAATATAAGGATATGACACAGTTTTGTTTGCATGCTGAAAGATGGAGTGCAGCAGCTGGTAGCACTTACACTGTACCTAAAGGGAAAAATCAAATTTGCAGTTACAAAGTGCTATACTTAAAAATACATGTCACTCACAGCTTGTCAGATAAAATTTTAAGAAAGGGAAGAAAAATGTGCCTCACAGCTTTAAAATTCATCAAGTTGCGGATATGACACAGTTTTGTTTGCATGCTGAAAGATGGAGTGCAGCAGCTGGTAGCACTTACACTGTACCTAAAGGGAAAAATCAAATTTGCAGTTACAAAGTGCTATACTTAAAAATACATGTCACTCACAGCTTGTCAGATAAAATTTTAAGAAAGGGAAGAAAAATGTGCCTCACAGCTTTAAAATTCATCAAGTTGCAGGCTGCTAATGCATAATACTTTATAGGGACAGTGTATCTTGTAACTGCATTATTAAGAGAAACTAGATCATGCCTTCTGTTTCTTTGCAGAGTCTTAAATTTTCCTACATTTTTGAGTTAAGGAAAATGTATTATTTTTGTGTGAAGATTGTGTCTTAGTATTGTTTGGAAAATACTAATTTTTTTTTTAAAAAACTGACTGAAAATAGGCACAATTTCAAAAAGCCTCAAATGGTGCAATAGCTTGCATGTCACTGGAAGTCAACAGGACCAAACTAAGTTCCTACGTTATTTCTGAAAGGCTCAGATGCCTCAACACTTTTATAAAATTTGCAAATGCATAATACCATTTCCTTGCAGTCACATTTGTCATCCTCAGTTTCCTATCACTGGAAACAAAGTTTTTAATAGTAGAAATTTATTAATATATTAAAAAGCACTTGCTTACAGCTATTTCTAAAGTAGAAGTTACTTTGTTTAATTCTTTGTTGCGACGTGAATATATACAGAGATGATACAAGAAAAGCAGTTCACAGTAGATTCTCACAGACAAACATGAAATCTAATGCCTGTTATTTTCAGAACTGGACTTCCAGAGTGAGGAAGTTCCAACTCCCAGAAAAGCCATTTGTATTTGCAATGATAATAAATACCAATTTTTTTTCTTGAAACATTTTGGTTTTAGATGAAGAATAGTAACAGATGAACTGCAGCATCACAATCTACACAAAAATATTTATCCTAGGTCGGAACAAAGCAATAATCTAGAACAATATGCTGCCTCCAGCAGCGCCCAAGAGCTGATGCTTATGGGACAGTAAAGTTAGGTAGTGGTACTTGCTCCAGCTCCCAAAGACCAACAGCTGAGGGATTTCCTGTGCAAAAGATAGTATCTTGTGTTGAAGATAAAATGAACAAATAAAATGAAACAGATGCCTGAAAAAACTGCACAACTTTATAATGTACTTATCAACGTAAACAGCTCTGTCTGATGCAAGAAAAAGAAATAAATCATAGGAATACAGAATTGTATACAGAATAAAAAACAATAAAATGCACTGCTGGACATGTTCTTGCTAACTTGTTCAAACTGTATTTTAAAATGCACAAGTAAGAATTAACTGGAATCAATACACAGGACAAGTGAAACAACTAAACAGAAAGTAAGCTAGAATCCTTTTAATATGATACTGGTATTCTTATGACTTCACCAGTACTTACAAGAGGATCTTTTGAGTCAAGAGTTATTTTAAACTTCTCAATACAACGGTTTTGAAGGCACTCTATGGTAGTAACTTCTGGACTGGTAGACATAACAAATACTGTAATAGCAGTAAGCAGGCTAACTTCGTCAAGTTCTTGGAGAAGTCCATCTGCTATCAATAAAGTAAGGAGTCAGTTAGATTCGTATTAGAAAGTAATTCTATGAATTCAAGCGTTATAGAGAGGTGGAATAGAAATACTATTGTTACTTTTCTCTAAGAATCTTTTTTCGAATGCATGACATACTCTGATGCACTGATATGGACTTTTACCATAATAAAAGCCAAGGCCAAAATGGGAATTCAGGGGTGGTTATATGCATAGTTAGAAGTAACAGCATACTCTTATTCCGCTGTTCCTCTGTATAAAGAGAAGAGCTGGTATAACATATTCTGGTACAACCTATGTTGAGAATAATATAAAATTTGCAGTAAGAGCATATATTCTTTTGTTACAAATTAAAAAACCAGCACTATAATCAAAAGTTCCAACAACAAATTATAACTTAGAGATTAAATGTGAGGAATGATAAAAGTACTACAAACTTGGGAAGCTGAAGAGGCAAGCACACTAAACAAACTAACTTTTAAGACAAAAATATTTTTCCTTGAACTACAGTTTTAATACCCTTTGCTTCAACACAGACACTAATCCTTTGTGGAGAACCTGCATGCAGTACAGCTGTCTTTTATGCTCAGCTGCACACTGAGGTTGTAACTCCTGTTTATTCCATCGTACCATGTAATTCTATGTAACTACGTAATTTAGGGGTAAGCCTGCAATCCCAGTTTTACACCCTTACAGATGACAACTTCTGTTATGAACTGTAGGGATAAGACTGCACTATAGTTTCAACAACACTTGGTAGTCAACTAATTCTCCTGTGACTAAGACACTAGTCTTTCTTAAAAATGTGCATAAATTTATATAAATAAGAACAAAACAACTTGTCACCCAAACATTTTTGGTTTGTTTTTTAAACACACAAACCCAAAATTTGTGCTTACCTTGATCCCAACAGTCAAGCACTGTGACCAAAGCACTACGTAGAAGATCAGTCCAAGCAGTCCGACTCTTCTCTGCTCGAGCCATTGGAGAAGACAAGAGTCCTTTAAGAGCTTGCAGAGATGCAGCAACCGTCAAAGGTAACTGTCCATCTTTCAATTTCACAGCAGTTTCTTTAAGTACTCCAATGATTAAGTACAGGATAGTAGGAAGAACCGAAACACTTCCTGTACAAGCAAACAAATTTCACAGAATTAAAAAAAAAAAATCAGGTACTTTTTGCACTAAAACAACCGAAGCAGTTTCCTTGTAGTCTCTTTTTTATTTATAATTTTTAATTTTTAATCACCTCTGTGAATGGAGGCACTGGTAATTTGAATAAAGACTTGAAATATCATATGATTTGCTATAGCAAACATGGAGTCAGACTGCTTCAGTGAAGTTAAACCTTTTCCCCTTTTAAATTAGCATTGTGTATCTTTTCCCTGATGCTTTTATTGTATGAAGTCTGGAATTATGTCATGTACAGAGAAAAGCAAGAACAGAAAGATCAGAACCACTGAGGACCAGAAGAAGAAAAGCTATGAAAGTATACAAAGTACTGAATAGCAGAAAACAAATTATGAGCAAAACAAATTATTATCTAAGCATATTTTGCAAAGACAACAATACAGTGAAGGAAATTTCAAAACTGCTCAGAGGAAACATTTCTCCCACATGATGCAGAGTTAGCCAAGGATGTCATTGCTCCAGGAAATCACTAAAGTCAAGAATTTAGTAAGATTATTAAGAAGAGGATCTCAGACCAAAAATTCCTAGAATTATAACAAAAAACTCTAATAAATAGTTTGGAAAAGAGGAGACCTCAGGAGAGCATCAGATTGTCCCACTGCCTACTGAACAAATCTACATCTCTCCCTAAGAATCTGACAGTTGACCTGTCAGAATAAAAGACTATTAAAAAGAAAAATAATCACAGGAATAACTTGCATAGCAGTTTTACATATTATATCTTCGAATATAATAGGAATACAGAATTCTGCACATACTGTAGACAAGTAAGAAACCTGCACACTTGTGTGTTGCTCCTGTCTTGAGTTCTGATTCAGCAAAACACAGCTAAGCATATGGCTTGATATGTTTACCTCCTTCCATAATCAGCAAAATGCCTATGTTTTTTAAGATTTTAATATACTGATGTTAGTGAGAGACCTGTTGAATAACGAGGGTTTCTGACAAATGCATAAGCATTTTCTAAACCTAAGCACGTCTACCTTCTATTTTTAAACAGCCAAGTTTCTGAAAATTGACTGTTGGAATTCAGTAGTCAATGCAGTTCATCAGCATAATTTATTTGAAAATTGTATTATTCATATATATGATGACAAGTGTGGTGTCTGAAAGAATAGACATGGTATTCACAGGAGTATAACTTCAGTTACCTATTAAAGAGGAAAAAATAATGCAATTCCACATAGGAATTCTCTTCTATTTGATTATATGAGTTGACTTTTGGATATGCTTCCTTATTCAAATGACTGCATAATCAAGCTTAAGGTCCTCATTTTAGTCACCTGACTTAAATGCTCAAGTTCTCTAGTGTAAACACCCCATCTGGTCTGATCCTGCAAGCTGTTAGTCTGTGGAATAACTTGAACAACTAAAGACAAAAAGACCTACAGGGGAAAGAGAAAAATCACAGATTATTCTTCATACAAGACAGATGCCCTCAGACCTAAGTGATGTTATGTTTGTTTCCTTTTGCTTTGAACTCATAAATAATGAGCTGCAAATGGAAAAGAGAAATTATATCATCACCCTACAATGACAGCAAGAAGTGCCTACTATACCATTTGGAGTATGCTATCCCTCGAAGAAGAGTCTTGTAACAGAGAAGAAATTAAGAAAAAAGAAGAAATTTCCAGGGCTGGTAAATGCGAAAAATTGCTTAAGGTGTAACACAGATACCTAAGGTGGGAACAGACGACTAGGGCAGAACTGGTTTATATGTGTAACAGTATGGAAAGATCATTTGTCTGAATATGATACTGGGGGGTGGTGGGAGGAACGATCTTAAAGTTTGGAATACATCTAAAATGATTCATGGGTAGAAGTCAACTAATCTAAGAAATTAACCATAACTCCTTACAGTGATTTCCCAATGTTCAAATGACGGCTTTAAGTGAAAGGTATCATGACACAGTTTCCTTTTAAATATATCTGTATTACAAATTCCAGAACAGACATTTCAAGTAGAATACAACTATGTAGCTACTGTATACTTCCTTGTACAAACTGGAGTCTATAAATTGCACTGCCACATGTGGGAAGATTAAAAAAACCCAACTTAATTGCTTCCATGTTGTAACTTGTTTTGCAATTTGACAGTCAAAAATGTAATTAGAACAGGAAATTGTCACAAGCAAATCAACAAAACTTGCTGCCAGATATATCCAGCTGATAAAATTGGGTGTAACAAGTGGCCTCAGAAGAGTACAATATTCTTTCATTAATCTTTTCTTGCAATGAAACAGCATACCTTCAGGAGAGCAGATTGCAGGAACATCAGAGAGAATAACTAATGCTGCTGCTACCAGTCTACTTCCATTTTCTGACAATAACAGATGTTTTCTAGATTGAACTGCAGGGCTACAAGTTAATTTTGGGTTGAGCTGGGGAAGCTGCCTGACAAGAATACAAACACATAATTCCAGTGCTGCGAAGACTAATGATTTCCCAGGCACCAGTCCTCCTGTATCTTTCCCTTCTCCAAATTCTGGTAACGTTTCCTTTTCTGCAGCACCATCATCAACTAAAACAAAAAGAAGAAATATGGCAGAAATTTGCAGGCTGTATCTTGTTTCCAAAAAGTTTACTTCTTAAGACTGTTTCATCACTAAGTGATAATCTTGATATATATGTATGTACATGTATATGTATTCCAGGTTCTACTGGCAAACATCCATCCTTTTGAGTAAGCACCTACGCACTGATTGTCCAAAGGCAAAAGCATGTGCAATAGATTTAGCCATAGGATGTGCTGAGGCACCAAGCCAATATGATCTCACCTGATATAAGTGTTTTGATTCTTCTCTCAGTCTTTTTTTTGTTTTTTCTTTTAGAAAATGAACTTTAGGGAGTTACAGTCAGAGTAACTAGTGGAGTCTGGCTTGTAACAGCTAAGCCTCTCCATTGCTCTACTGCAGCTGATGCTAGCTTTTCGCTAAGATTCCTCCCTCCCTGACTATCCCAACTGCAGTTTCTCTAGTTTTCCTCCCCCTGTTCACCACCAAAGCCACCTGCTAACTATCATACCACCCCAGTTCCTTATGTCAGGCACCTGGACTGACTTAAGTAAACCAGGATTAGTCACCAACTGTGAAATACTTCAATTAAGAACAATTTATCACCTTCACGAATCCAGTTTTCCAAGAAAGAATTGCTTTAACCCTGATAATATGTATTCAACATCTCATACATTACTGTACCTTCTGCGCTTCTCCGCTTTTCCTTCACATGTTCCTGAGCTGCAAAAAGAATCAGCCGAACCACTTCAAGGGCAGCAAGCTGAATATCAGGTGATTCTCTGGTCAATATCAGTCGATGCAAAACATTCAGCAGCTCTACACCCAACTCCTACAGTAAAAAAAACACTTAATATATCCCCATTTTAATGAAGAAATTTTAGAACTTTGTTAATACTTGTTAAAGCCAACAGCATGACTCTTACTAATCTCACTAAGGAACACATTTCATACAATCACAGAAGTTGGCATTTTCTTCAACATCTAGCTCCTAGGTCCCAGTAGCAGCAGTCCTGCTCAATTCTCCCAACAAAACAGTAATCATGGTAATTTAGATATAAGGAACTTAAAACTACAAAAAGGCCCCACCAAGTAATCCTTATCTTACAGATTTTTAACTCGTGAAGGTGGAGATACTAGACTGTCTATCCTCCCACAGTATATGCATTTCTGTGAAGGGAGCACCAACAGCAGAACTGTGGCACGTCCACAGACTTTATCACTTTTGCTGGGTGACAACTGCATGGCACAGAGGATAGTATAAGGCTTAATTAAAACAAACAAACAAAAAAGCAATTTCAAAGTTACTACTTCTTTTTAGGATTACAGGTGTGTTGTGGTTTGGGTGTTTTAAATTTTTATCTTTCATACCACTGCTTTTGTACAGTTTCCTTTTATAATCCTCAATATTTACAACTGAATTAATTAAACTGTTCTTTGATAGTGAGAGTAAGAGAACTTTTTTCTGAAATTTTGTCTTTACTTGGCTCTCATCCTACTCATCTAATTACTCTTTCATGACAAAATGTCCTCAAGTTCTCTGCCCCTCACTGTCGTCTTAAAGGCTGCATGTTGTGCTCTTTTTCTCTCCTCCCTCTACAGCTTTGGATTTTGGTAAAGCATATAATTCACCTACTACTTATGTTTTGAGGATTCGTGGATATACAATAAAGAGCACAGATACTGTTGAAACTAAAATTATTCCTTAATTCTGGGAGGCTTTTGACCATTAAGACATTACCTGATCACCACCTATTTTAGACCTCGGCCAAGGCACATCGAAGAGTGCCTGTAGCGCACGCAAGCAGGCAATAATGTTCTCCATTGATGCATCTGACCGAGGAGAGCAGAGAAATTCCACACTAATTCCTGTAAGCATTAGAAAAAAAAAAACCAAACATATGTGCTTGAAATTTCAAGCAACAATTTTGTCAATTACTAAGTAACCTAAGAGTAGGTTGAGCAGATATAGGAATAGCATTTGCATTTTATATTAAGTGAACTAATCTTCTATTGCTAGTATCTTGGGGCAAGAACTGTAATTCCCTCAAAAGAATGAAAGAACTTCATCTTCCAGACAGTAAAAGACACAGTTATAACTGGCTATTAACATAAATACATTGTAAAAATAAAGGATTTTCTAGTAAAACACTAGATCCAATGAACAGGTAGACAATTCATGATGAGTAAATAGCAGAATTTTTGCCTAATCACATTGATTTATGTACCAGAAGGAAATAATGGAGAAAGCAATAATAGTTCACAAACTCAAAGGCTGAGGCTTTATCTTCCCATTTTACAAAAATGTTTAAGATCACAGCTACCACAATTGATCACCAGCAATAAGTAAATTACTTGAAGTCTAAGTTTGGAAATCCTACAGCAGATAAAATAATCACTGTTTTCTGAGCCTTCAGGACTGTTCAGGTGACATTTTATGACATCAGGGATAAACTTCATATAAACTGTGATCCATATTCTCATCCCAGTTGTAGAGCTCTAATTTGAAGATGTGTGATGACTTGGGAAATTGATGAATATACACTAAAGAACAGCTGTGCAACAGAAGGTGTCCCTGTTTTAAAGTTCTTTTCCGTTTCTCTGTAGGAAGCAAACATGAACAAGTGGATTATGTTCAGAAGCAGAATAAACAAGCCAGGTGTCCATGGTAAAGTATATGAAATTTGAAGCACTAATCCAGTAGTATAGGAAGCAGTGGAAATGAGAAGCTTTTTTATCAGAGGGCCAACTTTTAACTGAGAGAGCAATGGAATTCAAAAGGAAGCTGGCTCTATGCAGGAAGACCGGGATTCAAAAGAAGCCATATGCATCTGGGTCATACAAACCCATTCCAAAAAGGGCTTCCAAATGGAGACAAAAGAGAGACCAAAGGAAAAAAAAGCAGAAATGCCTAATTGTGTAAATTTAGAGAACTGGGACTGAATTCAACTGCCTGATTGGCCTCTGCAGTAGTGGAGGCTTAAACAAAGCTTTAGGTGAACTTAAGGAAACACTTCTTCAAAGTGAGGGTGACCGAGCAGTGGCACAGGTTGCCCAGAGAGCCTGTGGAGACTCCTTCATCCATGGAGATATTCAAAAGCTGTCTGGACACGATCCTGGATAACCAGCTTTAGGTGGCCTTGCTTGGGCAAGGGGTGGTGGACAAGATGACCTCCACAAGTCCCTTCCAACCTACACACTATTCTGACATGCAGAACTGTACTTCAGCGATGCTAAACTATACATTCTGTAATTGTTGTGCTGCAAACATGATAAAACCCACCCTTGAACTTGCAAGTTTAGGACCAGAGCAGAAAGCACTTACTTAGCTCACAGTGTTTTTTCTACCACCTTCGGGAAAATGCTCTACAATTTTCTCACCAGGACTTAAAATTTTTCTGCCTGCATATTTTTCTAAGAGATGAGATATTCAATGATACAATCAAATGTAAATAATTAAATATTTGTTTTCTAACAGTTTTATCTATTAAAAATGGTATTTTGGGTTACAGCATCTAGACAGATTATGCACTCACTAACCCAAAATCAGATGAAATCTGTCAGTATTCACATCCTCAGGAGATTTCACCAAGGGCCTGGTAGAAGAATCTTGACACATTGTAGTTGGTGTGACAGGTCTAGAGAGATTATTAACTCCTTCATCTGGATCAGCAACGATGAAACCTGTGCTAGTAAGCCATAATGTTGTAGCATAAAGTATTAGTGCCCAGGAGTTGTAGTAATGAGGTCTGGCATTTTCAATGGTCTCTGCTGTATAAAATGTACCACCTATAAGAAGAGAAGTTACAGCTTTAAGGATGTAATTTATTTTCAACTACAATGTTTTCTCATTTTTATAAAAGAGATTCTTTTTACTGAAATTATATTTATTGTATTTTATGTATGACTTTTAAAAAAATGTTCAATATTAAAAGTCAGGCTAACAAGGGCACTTGATTTAGATTTATTTGGATAGAATCCAATACAATTACCTTTTTTTTCATTCAATGATAAAATTACCCAATAAACAAGAATACCAAATAAACTACTTTTCACACCAGTGAAACCTCTGTTCTCAAAAGCAGTCTTTAGGTAGGTACACAAATATGCATGTTCTCTCTACAACTTAATCTTTCTGTGATCTTAACACAAGTCAGCTAGGACATTATGATGGGCACTCACAAGTGACCTATGAAAATACAACTGATTTGCCTTCTTACCTTCTGCAGGCAGTTGTGATGTATATTCTGAAGGCAAAGTTAAGAGAGCAAAATCCTGAAGTGCAGCAAGCCAGAGCTTGCTTAATGTTCCCAGATCTGCCTGTACTAAGTCCAGAAGTCCATTGGCTGAAGAGGTAACATCTCTGTAGCTTTCTTCTGAAGAGTTTGCAATTTTTAAACAGTGGTGTGCATCACTTTGGTTTTTCTGCTTTTCAACTGCCACTATGTAAACCTGTTTATATATTTGGAAAGAGATTTACAAATATTAACACTTGGAAAACTACTGTGATAATTAGCATGACTGCCTGTTAAACACATATGAGGTTTTCTAGTATCTCTTCTTGCTTCTCGTCTAGTAGGCATGGGTGAACAAGCTCTTATTTTCTAACCCTTCTGAATCCTCACCAGCTAGTCTTGATGCAAGGGTCCCTATAAAGGTGAAAATACTAAAATTCCAAAACATACCTGCAGTTAACTTCACTGCTCTTACAAATTAATACCTTACTTGTCCAGCTTCAGCTTCCAATCATTAAACCCTGTTACAGCTACAAGACTGAAGAACTTCTTACCAAATAATATACCTATAATCATGATCCTGAAACCACCATCAAATTATTCCTAAAACTCCTTTTAAGTGAAATGACACACTGCACTTGCAACCAACTTCTCAAAACAACTTATTACTCTGCGTTAGCAGTAAAGAATGAAGAGTAGAGTCTTGCATCATTTGCAAACTTTGGGTGACGGTAACATCAACAGGTTAACTTCAATGTGAGAAAGTTAATTTCCCCAGATGCCTCTCTGGTTATTGAAAAAGACAGGCTTGAGAATGCTTCAGACCAGAGGTCCTCTTTTTGTCTCTCCAAAATGCCCCTGGAGGAAAGCTCTTCTCAGCGATAAAGGAGACATAGGAGAGCAGTTCAACTAATCTAAAGTTAGCTTTTGTGAGTATCCATCTCCCACAATTATGATTTCTGTATCTTTTTCAAGTTTGCTAGTTGTAGTGGGTTGACACAGGCCCACAACTGAGCACCCACCAAGCCCTTCTCTCACTCCTCCCTGCAACAAGATGGGGGAATTCCTTCAAATTCTAGAAACAAGAAATACGTTAAGATCCTAAGCAAGAAGGAACCGCCTAGGACTTAAGTGAAATCCCAAGCACAAGTACAG
>NW_010228764.1:0-2956 GCF_000690775.1 Eurypyga helias
CGGGGTCGGACCCGGCAAGGGGCTGTAATAAGCTTTGCCGCCCGGGCGCGGTGAGGGTCCTGCCCTCGGACAGCCTCGCAGCACGGCTCAGCGAGCCGCTGGCACCGCTGCTAGCGCCCACCGCGGTCTGGTTCGCGTGTAACCGGGCCCTGAACTCTCCAAACGCGCCACGCAGCTCCTCCGCCCCTGCCGCGTGCGGTACCGTGCGGGTCCCCTGTCGCACCGCGGGGCGCCAGCTTGGAAGAACCACTCTGGGACATTCCTATATTCATCATCGTTTATTCTTTTCCCTTAGTTCAAAACCAACAGATACTTGTAAGTCATAACCAAACGGCTCAAGCCAGCATTTCCCTCGGCTGAACCGAAGGCCCGTCTGTGCAAAGCCTATATCGTCAATAAAGAAATACAGGCGATGCAAGAAAATAACCTGAAAATGACCTAAAACTGGATTTATGTTCACTGGGGTCTCCCATTTCAGCTGCAGGTTTCTGCGTGAACAGGCAGTATGTGAGACAGGAAGTCACAACTCAGGGTTTCAGGAAAAGCACAGGTTTAGTTGGAAATTTATAATCCAAGGCAGCAAAACCCATAGCTGAATGAGAACATTTTATCTATGGTCCAAAGGAAAACAATTCTTAAAGCACTGGCAATGAGGTAAGTTGGACAAGTAAATATTACCCCTGTAATTTTTTACAAAGAAAGCAGTATTGTTGTCAGTTTTACTTTATTTACTGTGAACATTGTAAGATTAAGTAATAAATACAGAAACAGCACAAACTCTTGTTTTTAGCACAATCACAGCTTGCAAACCAAACAATCTGGAAGCTTACTGCTGTCTGCTACAAATTGTACGTTGCTAAATAAATGGCATTGTCTCAGTGAGGGGGGTCAAGAGGGACAATATCGCTGCCCCCAAAAACTCCGTTGCTCCATGCCCCGCTGCAGGGAGATGCTCTGCTGTCCCAGAGCAGACCCCGCAGCCCTCAAGGACAGAATTCTCTTCTGCCCGATTCCCACCAGAGCAAAACTCATCTGAACACTTGGTTTAACTGAGGCAGAAGGTTTGGGAAGGTTGCTTTTCTTCTTGTCTTTTTATAAAGTGTTTTTTTAAATGTTAAAGAAAACTTAAGCCTACAATAACACTAATCTTCAAAAAAAAAAAAAAAGGTTTGCTTTAAAATAGGTTTTAAGAGAAAACAAGTAGCAAGACCGGAAGTTTACTAGCCCTCAGCAATCTGCTCATCAGCTGGTGTAGCAGTAACATTTCTGACATGGGCTGCAAAACAGCAACACAGATTTAAAAAAATAAACTTCCTAGTTTGAAAGAGGCAATGTTATTTAATTTCAGTCACATTTCAAATGCATTACCACTGATCCGGAGTTTGCATTTAATTTTGATGGTGCTGAGTTTATCTGATGTACCAATTAGGCACTTCTCAACCCATCATATTAATAAGTTGCGCTAGCACCTTCTGAAGTAGCATGACAAAATTGCGAAGTAAAAGCCCACTCCAGAAGCGCTGTGAACTTTAATGTCCCATGTTCTGCACTTGAGAAGCTTTTCCTCAAAGTCAGAAAAGCAAAAAACCCCGCTCTAGGAAGGGGCAAGATGTGATGGAAGTGAGTAGCCCGTTGTTCCAGTAAGGACCCAGAGCTGAAGTGCCTCGGACGTAGTTAATCCAGCGGAGAAGATCCGGCTGGGCCCGAGGGATGCATCCACCTTTGACTACAAATCTCTGACCTATCCTTGTACTCTCTGTGCTTATGCAGAGGTGAAATTGGAAGACACTTGGTTTGGGGAATAAAACCAATGTGCTTTTATTTAGCTTGACTGATTTTGCTGTACTTGAGAGGGAAACATCATGTTTTTCCTTCTCACGATAAAACAAATTGTGAGGAGGTGCTGCTGCTGGGCCGCAGATCCAGCGGGGAGATCTACAGCTCAGGCTTTGGCTCCTCAAGGAGGAACGGGATCACACCACCCTCCTCCTACTCCTTGTGTCACGCAGACACCTTGTACGCACCCACGCGTGCCCTCCCGTCACAATGAAGTTGGCGTCAATTTACTTTCTCCCTGAAATGTACAGCAAAGACCCCCAACCCCTCCGGGAGTTCGGAACACCAAGCCGAGGACACAATACTTCCAATATTGACAAAGCAAGAAACAGAATGGAAATCATGTACCTTTCAAAGGTATTTTTAATAGTTTTCTTTCATAGTAACGATGTAGCAGATACATCCAACAAGACCCCAGTGCCCTCCCTCTAGGCGTGCAGCACGCCCGCTGTCCATCACTAAGGCACTCGGGAGGGAAGCCAGTCTTGGCGAACGCCAGGGGAATGTTTCCACTGCACAGCATTGACAACAAATCCCGGTAGGATTAGGCTTGTTTGACTCATGTGACAGCAATTCATACACCAACCCACCGGGAATTTGGCAAGTCTGGCATCGCCAAATCACTTTCCAAGGCACTGATCAGCTTTCCTCACCCCTAGCTGGGAACAGCCACATTTTCCTACCCGATTTGGAATCTGAATGTTTGAATTTCGGTGACGTAGAGGAACCAACACCATCAATTCCTTCCCTCTAACAACCGCCTTCCGAGGGCCTGCATGCCCTCTCCTTCGGAAGCCTGTCTTCCGTGTGCTGGCTGCTACGCTATCCAGTTTACATCTTCAGGACTCAAGGCTCTGTGTTGTGCGTTACTCTTAGGCAATTTTTCATCAAGAAATTACCTTGAATGTAAATCAAAATGCTTTGAAACAGCAGAAATAAATTAAACAAATGCCATTTGTTTATAAAAATATTTTCTTATAAATCTTTAAAGCTTATAAAAGCCAGAAAATACATTTAAAAGAACGTCTGAAACATTTCATCCTCGGAGGCGTGGTTAGTTCAGAGAGTGAGAAGAAACACAGCCCACAGACACTTCACATGTGTCTTCCCACAAGGAATG
>NW_010228764.1:2987-12613 GCF_000690775.1 Eurypyga helias
AACACGCCTAACCTACAAGCCAAAATGCCTCAGACATCCTTCCCCGGGTCAACTCCCCGTGTCAGATCCCGTCTAGATGAAAAGAAAGAGCTGGACTGGAGCTGACAATGCTGCTGCTTAGACACACATGGCACAAGGAGCTCTTCCATAGTTACCGTATGGAAGTTGGGGCGCCGGTTACGCCAGCAGCCACGGCTGAAGCTGGAGCTTGGGGAGGTGTATGTAGTACATAGGTGCCTTTTTCTGAATAATTGCTTTCTGTACTTAGGTTTTCAGATTGGGAGGGCAAGTGGTATCACATACAAACATACCACCATCTCTGCCACCCCTTTTTTCAGTGACGTGGCATTTAAAAATACCTATATTCCTGTTTATTGATTATGGGATATGTCTTTGTCGTAAAACTAAAACGACCTTGCTAGTCCGTCCAACATTTAAACAGCATCAGTTGGTCCTCTTGCACTTCCAGGAAGACTGTCCTTCGTCCTGAAGCTTTTTAAACTTTGGCCCGAGTAGGAACCACCAGCCAAATCCCAGAACAACACAGACGACGGATTCCACATAGTAACCGTCCAAGGCAGTAACACAGGAACCACCAGCTTTTGCGCAGAGCTGGAACACAGAACCAGAAGCTGATGCATTAAGTATTCTCAGGGAGATACAGGAAGACAGGCATTAGAAAACAGGGATCAGCTATCCATTGGATTTGACATGCCCTTGGGTTATGCCTAAATATGTGTTCTTCTTGTTTGTTACAGAGTTGTAAGAGAGGCTTTCGAGCTTACCATTGGCCTGAAAAGTACCGAAACTGTTACAAAACATTTGGGATATGGAGCATGATGGCCTCAGGGGTAACTCTAGAAAACACAACCCGTCCAGCTGTTTCATGCTGGACCGGAGCTTTGGTTTGGGTTTTCTCAGAGCCATCCAAACTGCTTCTTTAGAACTTCTACCCTTGCATCACACCACGCTGAATCTGCAAGCGGACAGCGCAAAATGCCGCATACTTCTGGGAAAAACAAGTCTGGGGGTTTAACTCCAGCATTTAAAGAGTAAGCGTAGAGCACACGATCCTTCCTGCTTATTGTTTAGCTTTAGTACTGCTGTGAGCCCAAGATACATTGATCTTCTGAGCTGAGGTTCTGCCAGCACTTTCATTATTCTGAGGCACGTGAAGATCAGATTAGGAGTAAGAAGGGAGTGGTGGTGGAACGTTACCAACTGGGAGGACGCGAAAAAAGATCAGAGGAGTGAGGTGAAGGAGGAAGGGCTTAAGTTCAGCAGCGGCCCAGGCACAGGGAACCTAATTGGCGGTAAATCAATGAGAAAGGCAGAAAAAGCACTCGCTGCAGAAGCAGTTTCCCCTCTGTGACTAGTAAAAACCACAACTCTGGTTCAAACACACGTGTTTGACTCCCGGAACACTTTGTTTAGAGAACATCTATATCCCAGAGAGTCCTGGCATTCAAGACTGAATTAAATCTCATGAGTGAGTAAGGAAAAAGAAAAACCCATCAAAAAGCCCCCAAACATTTTCACCCTTCCAACAGCCGTGTTAAAGTTTCTCATTTGCTCCTGAGGAGGTGAATTTGAAACCTCGCTTTCCAGGCAGTTCCGCGTCCCGTTGCATGATCTGTGTGCAGCAGCACAGCACGTTCTTTGTTCTCCTCCCCAGAGCTGGGAACGCAGCCAGTCACACCACTCAGTCTCACACGGAAAGTGAGGATCAAAGACCACGAGCAAAGTAACACCACAGGAGAAGGTATCAAGGTATTGGGATAGGAAGCCTCCAGAAAGACAGAGGGAACAAAAACCTACCACCAGCCCTGGGGGACAGCCAGCCTGCGAGGACAGAGCGCCCAATTACACAACTCCAGGCTTAGCAGGGTTTACTCTCAAAAACGTAACCACAGCCTCCTCACACCGCACAGAATGCGGCACCAATCCTGTGCTTCTGCCACCAGCTCTTCGTCCCAGCCCAGAAAGAAATGGACAACTACTCTGCAGCTGCAAATCTTTGGCAAAGATGTTAGTTACTGAGATAAAAACAGACTTAATTTTATCAGACAGGAAAATCAGCTCTATTAGTGGGAAATTTTAAGCATAACCTATGCTCTAAAAGCTTTTAAAATGAAAAAAAAAATGCCAAGAGAAGCCATTTAATCAATAAATAATTGATCAGAGACATTCACAGCCTCCCAAACTTACTTCTGCAGCAACTGCAGTTCCACAGGTCTGTTCCTGGGCTCCTGCGCACTCTTTCACTGTCAGCGGGTCGACAAGCCAGAGAGCAACGGTGGAAGGCCAGTTCCCCCCCAGATTCGACACCGTATTCAGGAGTGTCATGTAGGTTCCCCCAATCAGCGGGTCGCTGACTTTGGCGTTGAAAGCCATTATCGCGACGTACATGCTGTACAGCGTGATCTACGGCAGAGGGGAGAAAACCCGCACGGCAGTCAGGCCTCCTCGTTACAGACAACAACTAAAGCACTCTAACACAAGAACTGCTCCAACAGGTTACTTGACGTTAGCAATGCTCAGTGAAGAACAATCCCAACAGGTTAAAATTGGTCAAGAATGAGAGTTCTGCGGTCTGTCTCCCTGCTAATAACGAGGAGTAGCTATGCCAAGTCACACCGAAACGGCCCCGCACCACACGCACTGGAATGACTCAGGTTATCAACTGAAATATGACAGGGCCAGCTAAAGCAGCCCAAGAAAAGAACCCTTTTGCATTTAAAATACACTCTCAAGGCACTGCGTACATTTTAGTTCTGATCCAAAGCCCAGTTTGGATTCGGCATTTCTTTGGGTCAGATCCGTTATGACCTGCCTCCAAAAGTGAATAAAGTACTTCTAGGACTGGGATTCCTGCAGAGGGTGGGGAGGCACTGGGACAGGTTCCCAGAGAAGCTGTGGATGCCCCATCCCTGGGAGTGTCCAAGGCCAGGCTGGATGAGGCTGGGAGCAACCTGGTCTGGTTGCTCCCTGCCCATGGCAGGGGATAGGACTGGGTGGGCTTTGAGGTCCCTTCCAACCCAAACCGTTCTGTGATTCTATTATCATATAACTTCACGGATCTGCACAATAAGCACAATCATCATGATGCCTATGAAACTCAGTTGGAACGCTGGGATTTCTCCAACTCCACCATCCTTTTGGGGTTCTGGTTTTGGGGGGAAAAAATAACCTGGTCAATTAAAAATAACTGTGTAGAAGATGCTCAATGGAGCACACAGAAGAGGGAGAAATAACAGGGGCAAGAGTATCCAAAGTAAATACAGCACCACCGGTCAGACTCGGAGCAATTCTAGTGTAACTGAGGACAACAGCAGAGAAGCATTTACAGCCCTCCCGTTGATCAGTATCAAAGACCCCCTGCCCCCCTCCCTCCCCACACACAGGGCAAGTTACCTGATGTAAGGCGTAACTCAACACTACTACAGCATAGTAGTAGACGGGAAAACCTCCTTCGTGTTTCACTTTAGGAGTCCACCACACCAAAAAAGCAAATTCCAGACCAAGCAGTAATCTGGAGGAGTAAGGAAGATAATTTGTAATTGGACTAATTCTCCCCATGTGTTTCCTTGATACAAAGCAACTATCAAACATTTATACATACAGAATACACTGAAATAGTTAAAACTATTCTAGCTTAGATAGGATTAGATATTAAATGTTTGTCAAGCACAGAAACCGTAAATACTTTGTACCTAAACAATCCTGTCTTCCATATAAACATAATTCCTTCTCTGATCTCCTACGCCAGCTTTCTCCCCTGTCCCTTCATGCAGAAATGTGTATTTTGTAGGAAGCAACGCAGAAGATAACTAACCAAGCTGGAGCAAGACCTGCTCTTTCTTTTTTTGGCAAAAACACACACAGTGGCGTAAGAACACGCCAAAGGAACAGCTGCCTGCTACCAACACGCTACAAGATTTACCGAGTGACAGCATTAGGTAATTTGTTGGATCTGCTGGTTTTAGAATTCCCTAAGCAAACTCCTACGTAAACCACCACACAAGAACTAAATGCCACCTTGTCTGCATCAGAATAATTCAGCTTCCTGTACTCTGTTACCTCAGCAAAGCACACATCCAGTAGCTGCCCCGAGTGATGGGTCAACGCACTCTGCCTCTCTCACACCGGGAAGCACACCTAGTTTTATGGATACAGTCTCGGATCCGGTCAGCCACCGGAGCAGGCCAGCACTGCTCTTTTGTATCTGCACCTTAAAAACACCTCACGTTCTGCTTTCTCATGTGTGTCTCTACCTGAGTCGTCCTCAAGGCACAAGACAGTTCAGTTTACTGAGAGAATCCTGACACACTTGCCTCTGTCTGGCAGCGTAGGAGCTACACGAGCAATCCTACACTTGATCTGAAGACGCAAAGCACTAGTTTCTGTCAAATGAGATTTGTTTGTTTTTACCTAAAAGGCATAGCTTTGTAAAACGTGTTCAGTGGCTGGGGGCCAGCTGTGTATTTGCTGATAATCAGGGGCAATATTATCTGTAGAGGAACCATCGGAACTGCCAGCAGAGCCAAGTGCTCTTTTGGGACGCCCTCTTCCACCAGCTTGAGTCCCGTTACAGCATCTGCAGCTGAAAATCCAACCTGCAATACAAGGTAGGCAGAATAAACTGAGAAAGCAGTGATGGTTTAGCTAGAAAATTGGTTTACTCAATATCTGGTAAATTGAGAAACATGGTAAGAGTAGAAGCCACTCTTGTGTCTCATTTAATTCCCTAATCCATTCGGAAGCACACTGCACACTTGTACACTCGTCGTCAGCACCAAAACTACCCCAAGAGCATTACACATAGCAGTGACAGCCATGCCCGTGCCTTAATTCAGTATCCACGATGGCCAACAAGAACCCTGGAAACCGTTTGTAGAGTTGCAGATTCTGGAAACAGCATTTAGGTTAAAAGAACATATCCTGTACTTTTCACCGCAGACTACACAAACGGCCTGTTCAAAAATGTTTAAAACCAAATTACTTCAATAGTAGATTGTGATCAAACTTCTCTCTTATGCTTGTGTAAACACTTACACAAGCTCAAACCAATGGTTTCTGTTGTACAGCCTGACTCTGCACACCCATACAAGCAATTTCGTTTCAGATTTCACGTGAAAACTGGGAGCTCTGCTGACAACCGCTGGCAAAACTATGAAGTCACGCCACAGGGACTCGGCAACCCTTCCCACTCGTGTCACCAGCATCTGACGGTTCACGCACATATTTACTTACTTTTGCTGTGAGAATCATGAGACAGAAAGTGAGAACTGCCGGCATCTTGATTATTGAGAATAGCAGCCTGTATGTATCAGTAATGCCTTTTGTTTCTTCTTTCGTTGGTGTTAGTTCCTTGTTTTCCTTTTTCAAAAGGGCAACCAGTGTAGTGGTAATTAAAAAAACAGCTCCCCAGAAAAACAGGAAATCTGGAAAGGGAAAAAATGAAAATGAAAAAATCTGTCTAGCAGCTACCATCAACACTTCCTCAGCAATCCGGCGGGTGTCTGGAATGCAGCTGTTTGGCAACAATACAAACCTAATAATACAAAATTGAATAAAACCATCACCCATTGACCCTCCTAAAACCCAGGAGCAGAAGCAAACCACAGACACGGAGCCACATACATGACTTACAGAGCTCTTCCCTGCCCTCGCTCTATATCCCCGGCTGCTTGAGATCGGAGGCAGCAAACCAGGACACTTCCCTGGTGCTCTGGATTAGTACCACGATGAGAGCATTGGAGGAGAAACGGAAATAAAACCAGTGAAGGACCACCCATACAATCACCAAAAGCTGATCAAGGAAGAAAAAACCCCACACTTAATAGTTAGACGAGGGAAAAAACCTTCCAGGGAAGAAGTTATTCACAACTTCCCAGCTGACTGACTGTGCAGTCACGTAACTATGCCTTGCCTCAGGTCTATACTCCCCGTGTAACATCAACCTACCATCTGCTAGGAACAAAGACTTATACTTCCGAGATGAAAAATGTCCTGACGTTCTCACGCAGCCATCACCTAGAGAGTCATGCAAATACGACTGTCTGAAGTGACTCTGGAGTGCTAACTCTTAAGTGTTCTATTTTAAGCAGATCTAATCTTTGTTAAATTGGGGGTTCAAGGCAGCAAGAGTAAAGACACACAGTATTTCACGGCAAGTACTTGCTGAATTAGCGAATGGATTAATCCAAGCTAACCCTATCCTCTACCTTAATGAAAGAGGCAAGAAAGAACATGCAGAGGGTAAGACAGAAGCAGCCTTTTATCTTCCTGGTCACGAGCAACTCCTGCAGCCTCACCGTGACTTCTAAGTAAGCAGCGAGAGCTGGTAAAAGGGCAGAGACAGTGCAAAGGTTTAGGCAATTACCAGCTGCTTCTTATGCAAGGAAAAGAACAAGCCCAACAGCACGGAAGAAAACATGGACAGACTACTTCAGCTGTGTCCTAACGTTCTCGGCATAAAAGCAAAACGAAAAGGCATTTCAAACCTTTACCTGCTGCTTCCACATCAGTTACTTTTCCCTTTTCTAAAGAAAAGATCTCATAACCAATGCCGCCAAATTGCTCTCTCCTCTGTTCCAAAAAGGTACCCTGAACACATGTTTTTAATAAAAGGTGAGTTTTCAGTGGGTCACGCCACTCACAGCTGCTCTCTACAAGACACACAGGAGTGGCACTCTAATATGGCACTAAGCATTGTCACCACAGCGAGAGTCCTACGCTGCGAGGACTGGAATGGAAATAGCTTTGAGCATGGTGGCACGGATCCTCCCCATCAGGTCAGCCCTGTCAGCTGCAACACAGGAATGGCTGGATTACCAAAAGCATAATAAAAAAAAGGAGCCATACAGCCCACTAACAAGCAAAAGAATTTTAAAATTAGTTCACACAAGGAATTTCTAAAGTAAAGTTCCTGAGGCCACCAGTGGCTGCCTGGCCCCATCCCTAGTTTCTCTCTGCCTCTACACCATCACTTGCAAAATAAACCATTGTGCTGGGGCAATGCCAACTGTGCAGCAAAACCAAGGACAGACCAGGCTAAAAAATAACCACCACTGAGGTGTGTGGGGGGAGCAGGAGTTTCATCATGATGGTTTTAAGAAATCCTAAAGCTACACCTCTCTTCCCAGGAAAAATGGGACTCCAGTCACTGACCCAGATAAGTCTGGCCTGCCTCGAAGGACATCTTCCTGCACTCGAGCAGGTAACCTCTTCCTTCCCGCTGGGACAGGCATACCTGTGACTGCACAGCAAACAACTGCCGCTGCTGCTTCTCACCAACTTGAAGCTGACTTGGGATCACGAAGTGTTGACTTGTTCTTCCCCAAGCATTGGCACTCAACAAAATCATTCAGAGACCTGAACTGGCAGAAAACTATTCACCTTCCCAAATGATGAAGTTCGCTGCTGCTTTAACTGCCCAAACCAGCTCACCCCAAGCCCCGTTACAACCAGCTGCTTCAGCAGAAACGTGGACACAGCAAACTGTGGCATACAGTCACATGAATGAGGAGATAAAAACATAAACAGCCAGTTTTACCACCCAAAAAGCTCTGACACTATAGTTGCAGGATATATTTGCTTTCCTTACTCCACCCAGGTTAGTACTCCAGGACAAGTTATACAGGTTGCCTTGGTGTTTTTTTTGTTTGGGGATGACATTTTTCCCCCAAAAGACAGCACTTTTGTAATAGTAACAAACCCATTTACACAAACAGTACTGAGAAAAAACCAAAACAAAAGCCTGGACTGTGGAGGTACGTACAGACAAACCAAGCTCTCTTAACTACACCAGTGATCTGCAAGTTGCATCAGCAGTAAAAGCCATCAGTCTGCGGCTGGAGCAAGAGGGAAGAGATACCAGCACCGATGAACTACACAGTAAGGGAGAACAGAGGAAAGGAATAAACCAGCGGCGCTGCTTGAAGGGCTACTCTGTGCTCGTTGACATACAGACCAGACACAGGGTTATCAACAGGAAGGGAAGAGGAAGACTAGTTAGCAACTGAAGTAAGGAGAGCAGCCTTGGAACCTGATATTCAGATCTATCAACACCATAGGTACAGGACAGAAAGCAAAAACTAGCCTTCAAACAACAACTGAATTCAGTTTTGGCATACCTTTGCTCTTGCATAACACAGGCAGAACAATCAATAGAAGAGTGGGAGAAGAAACTAAACACAATGAGAATTTACTTTTCATTGCTAGCCATGGTCACTTTAAGAAGTGGTGAGAGTTTTTCCTGCCCTCCCAGAAGCTGAGCTGGCTAAACTCAATGTGGCAACCAAAATGTGTATTTTAAGCATCTTCTAAGTAATACATCATCCACCACATATAACCTTCTGGAAAAAAAAAACCAAACCCAATCCAAACCCCACCAAACAAGACATCCCTACACTAACAGCTAGCTATGGTTGGATTACCAGATGCCATTTAATTTGTTAAAAACAAAAGCCCCATTAATTTACTAAAATAAAGCCTTTCTTCAGAAATTGGCCGTATGGTCAAGCCTGAACACTTGTCATTTCTACTTCCATGAACAAGTACTGTCTTCGAAGAATCTTACTGGGGTTTTTTGGTTTTTTTGGGGTTTTTTTTTAATGTTCCTTTTCCTTTCTCCCAGAAGGAGATGTTCTTAAAAAGCTTCTTTAAAGCACCAAAGCTTTTGGTTTGGTTGAGGGTTTTTTTTAAAAAAAAAAAAATCTATTCCCAGGTCATTGAACTAGGGGAAAAAACCCAAACTCATTGTCTGCAAAGTGCTTACGTCAGCCAAGACAATAAGGCAGGTTTCCCACACTCTCTAAGCCCAGAGAGGCCTGAAGTTCAGTGCATTTAGCAGTGGACTCTGCCAGCTTCCTGGCAGGCTGTGCTTTCTCATGGGCAGAGGGCAAACCAAACCTGCTCATCTCACAGCACCAAACCACCGCTTGCTCTGAACAGAGCTTTGGTCCAGGCTCAGGGAAGCAGCATCCCTGTCCCAGCATCACACGTAGAGGCTGGCAGTACCCAAGCAGTACCTGAGAGGGTAACAATCCCTTGGGGCTGGGGCTGGAACCGCAGGTACTTGTTGCAGAAGGAGGCCGACTCGAGGGCCAGGAAGAGGACGTTGCCCAGGAAGTAGCCAGCCGTCTGGCCCACAGAGTTGCAGGTGGAGGCGTAGCCCACGTTCTCCCTGGACAACATGGTGAGGGCCCAGCCGTCCACCGCAATGTCCTGCGTCGCTGCAAGGAACTCGAAGAGGAAGAAAGTCACCGTGAGGGCCACCACGTCGGGGCCGCGGCCCTTGCCGTCGCCCAGCAGCACGTCCACCTGGGTGGACATGTATATCATGAAGAGCCCCAGGACGTACTGCGTGGGCACCAGCCAGGACTTGCGGCGGCCGAAGCCCCGCAGGTAGACGGCGTCCACCAAGGGGGCCCAGAGCAGCTTGAGGCTGAAGGGCCAGAAGACGAAGCTGAAGAAGGCCTGGTCGGTGTAGCTGGCACTCTTGCTCTGCAGGATGAGGGGGACGCTGCCCGCCAGCCCCAGCGGGATGCCCTGCAGCACGTACAGCACCAGCAGCAGCAGGATGCTGCCCAGCTCTGCCCGGCACCCCCGCACCCCCCGCA
>NW_010228765.1:0-11378 GCF_000690775.1 Eurypyga helias
CCAGCCTGTCAAGGTCCCTCTGATAAATCTGTGGGACTTGCGCATTTTGTGCTGTTTTTCTTCCTAGCTGGTGTGAGTCCATATATGAACTGACACCCTGTAACTTGCTGAGAAAGGTATGCATTTCAGCTCCATCTCTTCTCTTTTCTAGGTAGACTTCTTTCCCCAGAGAACACCTTTAACCTGAGGGAGATGGTATTATTACTTATTTATACATACTATTACTTATTTGTATAATCCTGGCATCCAAGAACCTGTTGGAGAACCCAGAACAATACTGTGCCATACAGAGCAGAAATACAGCATAGTTTCACTGGGGACTTGGCACAAATAAAAGTGCAAAGATGTGTAGAGAACAAATAATCTGCTGTGAAGGGAATCAGATGAAGTTTCATTGGTGTAATTCACAACATCTAAGTCAGACTGTGCTCATTGCAACCCAAAAGTCTTGTCACTGGAGGGAACGATGAGGTGCTAAAGCCTATCTGGCTCTGATCCTTGATCCTTTCTGTTTGCTAGGTCAGTATATTGAGTTCTCCCTCTGGGAGGTTTGATACAGAACGGAACAAGTGACATTTCTTCTGTCTGCTTGTATATTTTGGCTGCTACTGCTCTTCCATGAATCTGCACAGACTTCTGGCCTTATTCTTTTGTGACATTTCAGGATTGTTTGCAGATTTTCAAACTCAGGAAAAAGTAAAACTGAAAACAAAGCCAAGGAGCTGAGCAGAAATGTCACGGAGATGTGCCAGAGGCACTGTGTGGAGGTGGAAGGAACCAGGAGGTTCCCCCTTCTTCATGTGTAGTGAAATTTCTTGCAACTAATAGCTTCCTATGATAAATTGCAGCGGGAAATCAGTCTTTGGAAAAGAAGCTTAAACAGTTCTGCCAAAAACTTCACAACAAAGTCTTCCAAGTTTCCAAAATATGATGGAAAATATCCTTTGGGGTCAGCAAGTTGAACTGCAAGCCCTTCCTAGGGCTGCAACCAGCAACACAGAAAGATGGATCCATTCCAACAGAGGCTGCTGGGACCAGAAGCAGCAAGGGAAGACGCCCCAGCAAACAGCTCTCACTTCACGCACGGCACCGTCCACGGAGGGGGGAGGCAGCTGCTCCCGGGCAGGCTGCTATGGCCCAGGTCCAGTTCAACGCCTGGCTGATGCTGTGTGTGTTTGCTGGATCCCAGAGGCTGACAGGTAGGAAGTGCACCTGCTAGCCATGCGGCTTCTTGGCTTAGCAAACGCTTGTGCAATGCCAGTGGCACGACATTCTGCCTGCTTCTTCAAATATGGCCAAACGCTTCAGCTAGCTGTGCTGAGACGGGAGGGAGCTGCAGTCCCAGCCGGGGTTGTTCACTGGGGGAGGCGTTTGTACTTACTTGCAGGATGATTTGCTGCTACTTTTGATGGCAGCGGGAGGGTTTTCTTGGGCCTCCACCTAAAATGTCTGCTCCTGCAATAATGTTTGTGGAATTTCGAGATGTTTTTTGGGGAAAAAACCCCACCCTGTTGAATGATAAAGTAACTAAGGGACCATTTTCCCATCTCCAGAGGATATTTATGTTACTATTTCAATACATTATTTATTATGCTTTGTTTAATTTTTGTTTTAATCTACCTAAACATCTAACACCACATATATTTATGAGATTAGCTACTAATAACGGCAGTTGGTGGATATTCAACAAATCACTGACTTTACAGCCAATCAGACGTCTCTCGGTAGAGGGATCTGTGAACATCACGGATCAGTCAGCAGAGAGAAGCCCCAGCAAGGCAATTTTCAGATGATGTAGTGTCTTTACCTGAGTTAAAAGCCTTCCTGGCACATCCAGGAGGAGTGGGAAAGAGCAGCTACATCCCTGCCCATGTTCCAAAGCCACAGTAGGCTTGGATCAGGGAGCCTGCAGCTGCACAGAGAAACAAGTCTCCGCAGCCTGGGGAGGTGGCGGTGCACTTCTTCAGGCAGCTTGTACATCTCCCTGAATGGCTTTAATCAAGAATGGAAAGTTGGAAGTGGGGTTTGGTAGTAGTCATCACACACATACAGTATCAAATAATTTTTTCTACATTTTATAAGCACCTGCTGACCTTAACTCTGGAGTACTCAACATAAATTCTTCCTCTTTTTATATTTAAAAGCCTTCATCCGTATAAAAAATATTTTTAAAAAAGTGTCAGAGAGCTTACTATTTTATACGAGCTTTTTCCATTTCATGTTTCTTGGCCTGAAGGATGAATCTATGAGAAGTAGAAGAGGGCCTTGCCTCCACAATTATGCTGATAAACACAGAGAAGGGAAGGGATGCAGCCTCCCTCTCACAGTCCTGGGCTGAGGCTACTTAGGTCTCCTTTTCTCATAAAGAAAGAAATAATGAAGGCAAAATAAATGCAGAAAGCTAAAACACTAGAAGTATTAATAAATGAAAATTGAAGAATCTTAGGATTAACGTGACTCTCATATTAACAATATTAACAAACTCCCATTCCTCTGGGCTTGTATCTATTTTTCCCTGTTTAAATGATGTTGGGTGGCCCAGCCAGGAATTAGCTGGACATGAGAAGAGCCATAATGGATCCTACCAGGGTTTTTTTTTTTTTTTTACCCTCACACTCTGCCCCTGCCAGCAGCAGATGCTCAAGGAAGAAGTAAAGAACCACGATAGGCATCAGGTTATGTTTCCACCAGCAGATCAAGGAGCCTTCCAGCACTGTCCTTCCATGGGCAGCATTACTTTCTCTAGCAAAAACTGCTAAACATCCAAAACCCATCAGTTTAAAACACGCCCATATTCACCAGGAGGGTCTTTCGTGCTGCCTGTCAAAGCAAGTGCTTTTGCTGCCATATGCTTTAGCTCTGTTGGCAGGATTAAGGGCCATCATATCCACAACTTACACTTGCCTCCCTTAACCACTTCTGCTTCTCTTAAAAGCTTGTTTTGCTCAGCAGAATCCTGTGATCACATCTGTCATGTCTGGCAAACTATGAGTGGCAGCTCAGAAATATTGAAGACATTATTGACAATCAAATGACACAAATAAACGGGGAGCGACATGGTCTTGCGCTACCAAACTCTGCCTGATGTCTTCCAGATGAACATCCTCACAGCAGGGATGGTGCCAGCGCCAATGCACCCCGTCACAGCCCAGAGGATGCCAACGTCATGTTAGAGGTCTTCAGGGCGTTGGGGACCCGTGGGCCGAGGCACTGCTAGCGCCTGCGCTCTCACCTGCCTGCATGTAAAAGCTCACATGTTCTGCCTATTGTCATCCCTGTCATTTTTTGGGAGCACCTGGAAAACACCTCTGTGATGCCCTAATTGCATTTGTGCTCCTTCCCATCGTGGGGTGCAGCAGGGCAGGAGGCGAGAGCTGGACAGGTCCCACGGGGAAACCGAGGTGTGGGGCTGGTCAGAAAAGGGGTGTGGGGCTGGCGGAGGACATGGAGTGGGACTAGGCGGGCCGTGGGCAGCGAGTCAGGGAGCAGACGCCTCTCGGTCCGGCCTGAGATTTGGCAGCATTGCAGATGGCTTTACAGCTCCGTTATAACTGGCAGAGGGTTTGTGTTGAGCTTCCTGTGCGAATGCTGCTCTTCTCTTCCAGATGCTCTGGGGAGGGCTGGATATTCAGGCCAGCAGCACAATCCAGCTGCGGGATGAAGAGCTGGCCTCCCTGCGCCCAGCACGGCGGTTCATCAAGATTTTAGAGAACGAAGTTCCTAAAACACCGACAGAGATTGAGCACCATCTGAGATACTATTCACTGACCGATACCCCTTTGCCTCTGACAGAGTTTGACCGTCTCCTTCTCACCAGCGTTTACTGTGCCTATCAGGTTCGCTCCGTGCAGGGTCTGGATAAAAATCTCTGGATTGGGTTTTTCTCTCAGCTGGTTGATGAAATGTTTCGCGATCTGTGCAAGGGGCTCTGCCCTGCAAACGCCACCCTCCTCCTGGCTTCCTGGCCGTGGAAGGAGAAGCCTTCACATTTAGCATCCCTGAAACATTTCTATCGTTCTAACCTGCCCAGGACCAAGAGAGACACTTAGTAAGGGAAACTACGGTAGGAAAGCAGTGGACCTGACTTCAGCTGCATCCTTGCTGATTTCAAATGCTTTCCACGTTATTCAGGGTTTGGTACAAATACACCACACCTTTTTGTCCCACTTTCTGCGTTGCATTGGCAACCCGCTAAGGATTTATACACAAGCTTTTATGTTTAAATGAAATAGGATAAAACTATAAAATGCATTTCACCCTTTCCCCGTTTTGTTTTTTTTTTTTTCTGTTCGGTTTTTAAGTGGGCTGAGCTGAAGGGGGCAGTGCTGTTCAGTTGTGTTACCTATCTTGGTCACCGATGCTTGCTAGGGAGATGCCCTGGCAGGTGTTTTTCCAGGATGTTATACTGGTGTCCTTGCTGACTTAATGTCAGATAATTCAGTTCAGCCTCCTTATATTCCCCCTGTGGTTTCAGCCAAATATATTATTTTTTCTCCTCTCCAGTAACCAGCTAAGCAGATGCTGTTGTGTTTCATGATATAGGTCACGTATTTAATTTCAGCTTTCTGCTCCTGTGGCATCCCATTTTATGTGTCCATAGTAATTTCCCATCTCATATATACATTTTTCTTTAAAAAGCAACCTGAAAATGTATGTATTCTATGAAGATTTATAATATTTGCATATCATATTTACACACGTATGTTGCTTTGTATCATTTATCAGTTTGGAATACACTTTTAAAAATTTCATTTAAATTCCTAAGGATCATGACCTAGTTATTTCCTCAGCAGATTTTACCTCTTCTACGAAGTTTTTTTTTTACAGCTATGGCACTTTACAAGTCAAACATAGTAAATTCACAGTCCCTATCCTCAAAATTAGAAATGCAATTATTTTACAGAAAGAGATCTTTAACTTTTCTCTCACAAATTGCAATGTGGAATTAAATACATGTAATTATCTACTTGTAAGAGTTTTTATTTGTTTGTTTGTTTCTACTAAGTTTCTCTCTGCCATTGCATGTATATTAATTTTGAACATTCATTGCATGTGCTTAGATGATGGGATCCATAATTCCCTTTCTATCAATATGCTCTTAATTTTCCGTGCTCAGCAAAGGAGGCATGTGTGACATTCAAAGTGGGAACTGCTAGCTTTTGGTCTAGTTAATTTTTTTCTGAACAGTTGTTGCCCAACAGATGGCAAGAAGAAATGGTGAGGCAGGAAGAAGCCTGGAAGCAAGATGCTACAGAGAATGGTTTTCGAGGTCAGGTTAGCGCTATGACAGGAGGAGATGGGTTTATACAGTTCATAAAGCAGGTAGTTTCTTGTGTGTTTGGTTCTGGCATTTTGGTTGGTGGTGGTTTTTTTGTTTGTTTGTTTGTTTTGTTTTTCTCCACAAGAATGTAGGGATTAAGATTAGCATTCTATTTGAAGTATAACTTCCAGTGAAATAGTGTCCCACCTAATGCTCTTCTCTTCTTATGCTGTTTTTTATGTACCTCCAACCTTTACCCTTCATCCTTTTCCCGATATGCCCTCAGACTTTAATGTCTAGAATATCTATGGAGTGATGGAGGCAGGGAGTGGCTGTACTCAAGTTCAGTTAGAGCTGAGAACATCATTAAAAGGCTGAGCTGGGATGGCATTAGTGCAAGAAAATATTGTCTTGCTGGAAAATACATGGTCTGAGCTATATGAATGTCTGGATAAAGGTTGAGGGGGTTGGCTTGGTGACTCGGATGCAAATGCACTCTTTTGAATCCAGGATTGTGTTAGGATCAGTTTAAGAACATTGCTACCTGTTGAGCAGATTCTAAATTAAACGCAAGTGATGTCACAAAATTTCTTGCACACTCATGATGATGTACGTTTGCAGTTTATGTAGCCTGAGAGACAAACCAGAGTTTAGCTCAACTGAAACAGCACCAGTCACACTACGATGAAGCCTCCAGCCTCCTGGCTTCTTACCACCCACCTGGGTGGATCCTGCCGTCAGTCCCAACCGCCCGGCAGGAGCACACCTTCTGCAGCCACACCAGCCTCTCTACAGCAGCACTACAGCCTGGCGGAACAGTGTGCAAGAAACCACTGGAACACAGATGCTGAAAATATCACTTAACGGTGCCTTTGATCCTGTTTGCGCATTATAAGCTTGCTCCTGACCCAAATATTAAGAGATTTAAAAATACATTTTTTTATCTTTCTTACTTACCTTTCTTCTGAGCTTTCAGAGGACGGTCCGTTCATAGATTTGAGCCCTCATCCTTTTAGCAGCCTACCCTTTTGTTTCTAAATGTATTATCTTCATTAAAGGAAAGCTGAGATTCTCAAACACAGCTTGACTTCAGCAACTTCAGATTAAGAAAAGCACCAAATATTGTGAAACTTGCAACAGAATCATAAAAGGTACCAACACATCACACATACGAATGATAAAAAAAGAGCGGACACAAACAAACTGCTCAGTAACACATACTGCAGCTCATACAATCACCACGCTTCTTTCTCTCCCCAGTTGGTACCTCAGGCAGTGGCAAGCACACAAGCCTCACAAGTAACAACAAATTCCAATCTGAGAAAATTTTTACATCTTTTGTGTTTTTATTACATTCATTTTCATTATATTTATTCCCTCCCCAGATATGCAAGGAAAGTCGCCACATCCTTTGCTTTCGGGATGCTGGGGATCTGCAGTAATGTTACTGCAGTGGTTCTCTGATCCTCAGCATCTCACTACCCTGCCCCACCCCTGCCCCAAAACTACCTCATGCTTTATGCTTAACTCAAACACCAACACAGGACACACACGTACAACCTGTAAAGACCTTTCTATGGATGAACAGCAGACACAGCAGCGGCCCTGCGGACAGGGCACAAGCGTGCAGCATTGAGGAAAGCACTGGACACATGATAGCATGCTCAAAGTAGAGGATGATATCCGAAGAGGAACTATACCCAAGTTCATGGCACCTTGGCTTTTCTTATGCTCTTTTCACATCTGCATTTAATTATTTGACCCTTGGGGTGAGCTGGCACCTGGAAGCCACTTTGGCTGAGTCTCTGAATAGATCAGGAAGCCTGTGAAGGTGATGTACTTGCCATGGTTGCTGTAGGCACCATAGCCATCGTGCTGGTGGCTGTAGAGCCAGACGGTGTCCCCATATTGCAGAGGCAGCATGATACTCTGGCTCTGCATCTCCCGCCTCTTGGAGTGGTTGTCATCATAGATCATGGCCTGCACCTCATTGTGGTTCTTCATAAGTTTCACTGACATAGTCTTAAAGGGCATTTTGCCAATGGTGAAGGAGAAATAGTATGCACCAGGTATACGGCATGAGAAGATGCCAGTGGAGGCATTGAAATCTTTTCCAATATTCACAAACTCTGTGTCAAATGTGATCGGCTCATGCTGGGTTTGCTTGTCATCTGTCCCCAGGAGACTTTGTGAGCGGGCAACAGAAAATGCAGAGCGAGGGTCTTGTTCTCTGTTTGGTTGATCAGACAACACGTGCAGCTGTGAAGCTTCAGTCTGCTCTCCGGGAAGTTGCTGAATAGTGTGATGGTGTGGGCTCAACTCTTGAGAGCTAAGAGCATTCTGGAAGAAGGCAGAAGTGTCTGGATAGATTAGGTAGCCATTGAAAGTTGTATAGGGGCCCACATTGCTGTAAAGAGCATACTTTGGGTCTCCATGTAAACGCAGCCAAACTGTGTCACCGTAGTCGAGCTGCAGCATGGCACTCTGGCTGGCTACTTTCCGTTCCTTGCGGTGATGTTCATCATACACTATCACTTGCACCTCATTCTTGTTTCTCATCAGCATGACAGACAAGTTTTTCTTTGGGTATTTCCCAACAGTGAAGGAGAAGTAGTAGGCTCCAGGGATCCGACAGCGGAACAATCCAGTCTTGGGATCAAAGTCATTGCCAATGTTCACATACACTTTGTCAAAGGTAATTACCATCTCAGAGCTTCCTTCCATGCTGCTGGTTCTGGCCACAGAGAAAGCAGAGCGAAATTCAGTAGCGGTGTCTGCTGGGAAGCCATCTGTAGGCAGAAAAATCATGCAGCAAAGGAAGCCAAATAGGATCTGAACCTTCAGTGTCATCATTGTATCTGAAAGGAAAAAGAAACATATTTGAGCAGGAATCCCATTAACTTCCAATTCATAGCCCAGTTGAAACCCATACCTGAATCTCGCTAAATAGACATGAAGGTGTATGTCCAAATATTGATAAGTCTCCAGTGCAATGTCTCTGATCAGTGTACAAGACCATATCTCAGTTCAGATCCCTGCACCATTTTGATATTTTCCTAGCAAGAGCTGGACCTTTTTTCCCCTGTACTCATAGGAAGAAAAAGAATCTTCTCCTTTGAAAGCCTGCTTACCCTACAATTTGTCTGCAAAACACCGTGTTGCTCACAATTCAGAGGGATCTCAGAGCTTGCTGGGGCTTTGCCAGAGCTCCCTTTTGTAGTGATTTTATTCAAAAGACCGAGAATGAAACAAAGCCCTATACAGACCCTGTATTATACAGCTGAGATACAGCTGAAGGGTAGGGAGGACATATGCTCTAGAGATTCCCATGCAGATGCCATTGCCTAGCACCGCGCTAGATGTTTCACGGGATGTGGAAGCTGGAAGCCAAGTGCGCTGGTAGACCCCTTTATTCAGAATTCACCATAAATCTGTGAAGAGTGTAAAGAAACTAGAAGAGGGATTGTTTAGGGGAGGAAGGAAGACAATGGAGAAAATGAATGAAATAAAAAAAGAAGCAAAACAAAAGATAAATAAAAGGCAAGTCTCCCGAAGTGTAGAATCTCTGAGAGAAAACTGAAATACCAAAACCAGGGAAACAACTCCCTATCTGGATAATAGACCAGAGAGTAAGAACTTCTTTGACCCTTAAAAGAAGAGGGATAAGTTAGGAGCTAATGGGATTTTCTGCTTCTAGTTTCTGTGATTTTTTTTTTTGGACTGAGGCCAAAAATCATCTATTAGTGCTTTCAGGCTGAAAACAAAACTGCCAGTCATTCCAGTGAGAAGCTTCTCTCTCTGTCACCTCTCTGTGCTTATTAAAATATCATTCAGGCTGGGAGGCAACTGCCTGGTTTGCAGTCTGCCCCATCTGTCACCCCAAAACTGGTGCCTTGCCAGCCTGCAAACAATGAATTCACAGACCAGCAGAACAGGAGCAAAACATGCTACTCACTGAGGGGGGGGGGGTGACTACAAATCCTGAATTAAAAAGGATAAAGGGGTAAATATTTGAGTCAACTGGGATAACCTAGTGGTAGAAGTAAAGCAGACTGTATCCACATACACTGAGCCACCTCAATGGGATCTTCTTTTGGCAAGATGTGATACCTAGAATCACTCACCAAGAGGAATTCAGTTTGACCTACAGTCCTTGCTCTTTTGCACTTGAGAAACTGAAATCTGAAATGCAGCTGTAATAGATATGAAGCCATGAATCAATTAGGTTCTCATTTAATTACATGAAAGTGACACACCAGTAAAGAGAAGAAGAAATGTCCATCCATGTCCAAATTTTACATTAGATCCCCTCTCTCACAAACATCCCAGTATTTTCTGCCATGCGCCTGAAACCAGAATGTTTATCCTGACTTAGCCTGCTTCTCCTGAACACATCCATGAGACCCCATGGGCTGCACTGAAGGGTGTTGAGAGAGCTGGCCAATGTCATATTGAAGCCACTCTCTATCACCTTTGAAAGGTCATGGAGATCAAAGAAGGTCTCTGGTGACTGAAGAAAGGAAAATGTTGGGCCCATCTTCAGAAAGGACAAGCGAGACAACCTGAGGAAGTACGGGCTGGTTGGCCAATTAGCCACTCACTCTGGTCCCTGGGAAAGTCATGGAGTCTTCTTCTTGGAACACATTTCTAGGTAAAGGACATGACATTTAGCATGCGTTGATCAATTGAGGGTCGATCATGTCTAACCAAACTGATTATAGGAAGAGACCAATGGATGTCACCTACCTTTTAGCAAGGCTCTTGTTACAGTGTCCCAGAGCATTCCTGTATCCAAGTTGTGATGTTACAATCTAGCTAAGTGGACTACCAGATGGGTGAAAAAATGGCTGGGTTGTCAGACTGAAGGGTTAGTTGAATTTCAGATGTCCTCTTTAATATTTTTTATCAATGGCCTGGAGAAGGAGACAGAATGCTTGCTCATCAAGGTTGCAGATGATACCAAAACAGTGGGTTTGCCAATACACTTGGAGATACAGATGCTATTCAGAGGGACCTAGACAGGCAGGAGGAATGCACTGAAAGGAAATTCAGCAAGGATGAATGCACATTCCTGTACCTGGGATGGACTAACCTTGTGTGTTGATACAGGCTGGTGACTAACTAGCTGGGGCTCAGTGCTGCTGAAAAGGAACCTAGGAGTCCTGGAGAACAATAATTTATACCTGAGTTAGTGCTGTGCCCTGCCAGTAATGAAGGCTGACAGCATACCGGGGTAAATCAGCAGAATGTAGCCTGTAACCACAGGCAGTGATTATTCCCTTTTAGTTGGTACCTGAGGGATGCCAGGAGAGGACAGACAAGGTGGTTGAGGTCTGGAGCACTTGCCCTGTGAGGAGAGGATGAGGGAACTGGGTTTGTTTAGATTGGAGAAAAGAAAACTTTGTGGGGGATCAAGTAGTAGCCTTCCAGTGCCTATGAAGAGGTTACTGGGATGACAGAACTAGGTTCTTCACTGATGTCCATGGTGGGAGAATAAGAGACAATGGTCATAAAATCCACAGGGGAAGGTTCAGACAAGATATAAGCAAAATAATTTCACGCTGAGGGCAATTAAAAATGGAACAGTTTGCCCAGAGAGATTGTGAATTCTCCACCCTTGGAAGTTTTCAAGACCAGACTGGATTAAGCTGCGAGCAACATGGTCTGCGTCCAGTGTCAGCCCTGCTTTCAGTAGGAGGTCGGACTAGAGACCTCCTAAATCATGATTCCTGATTCTGTAACTGATTCCCAAAGCTACTTCCTTTTCACAGTTGAAAATTCACTAGCTACTAACCCTAGCCATGACACTTACATGGAACTAACCAGGTAATGGCAGGTCTGACAAACAGACTATCTTTCACCAAGCAAATTAATTTCAGAAAGCATTTTCAATGGAAATACTGAGCTATAGCTAATTGCCATGTATCTGCTTCCATGCTGTCTTTATTTTTCCTCACTTTGCCATTTAGTTTGTGAGCTCCTCAGGGCAAAGAGTCTCTTCCCATATCTGTGCAACATTTGGCCACTGCTGCCATTTAAACAATACTAATAGGCCCTAACATCCCACCAAGAACTAAATCCCGAACCGTCACACAGTGAGCTCAGCCTCTGGTTCAGC
>NW_010228765.1:11399-13042 GCF_000690775.1 Eurypyga helias
TAGCACAGCGGGTTCATTTCAGCTTCCAGCTTTAGAAAACCAAGCCCTAAAGGCAGACTCAAAAGGGTTATTAGATGTTTCTGATTCATACTCATCTGTTGTTATTCCCATGATTTCCATGGTGTGGCCACATGGTGAACCAGGATAACTTCCATGACTGCATACTCTTGAGATAAGAAATGACAGGAAAGGATTTGGCATTGGTGTTTTTAGCCACGTTAACCAGCCTGGTTCTAAAGCGCTGCCTGTGCTGCAGAGCGCTCTCAGTGTATCTGGCAGTCAGGGAATGTTCTGCAAGCTTGTCACTGCTGGCCAAAAAGACAAAGCAGTTTAATAAACTCTGAAGCCAATCTGACCTTATGTTCCTTCAAATGACCACTATCCTTGTTTCTGTCCCATAGCTAATTTCTCTGTAACAAGGACAGTTTGAAAAAGTTGGATCACTCAGTTGCGGTTGCAGACTGTCTGCTGCTGCAGTCCCTTATTTATCAGCTCTTCCCAGTAACTTACTGGCAAGTCATTTAAATAAGGCAGTTAATTATGCTGCTTCCATTAGTAAGTTGTTTCCTTGACAGCTCCCACTCACCACTTTCAGGACTATTTCGGTTCTTTATCTTTTTAAAATAATTTAGAAAGTATTTTATAACTGCCTTTCACACTAAACCAGTCTAAGAATAATTTGCCAGTTATTAAGGAGACTCAGGTAGCTACAGGGCTGCCATAAGCAGAGGCAACTTAGAGCAACTCTTGGGCATAGTAAGTCTGAAGCGCAAAGATTCCACAAGGGTCTGTTACTCCCCCAACCAATGCTTTTGGTGCCCAAGTCTTTTACTGGGATAGCTTTCTTCCAGCAGAGGATGTGAGGGATGTGAGGCTGGCCATGGGCACTGTAGCATCAGCCTTAAGTTCATGCGATGGCATGTTTCAAAACTGCAGAGTGAGGTGGAAGACCCAGGCCAGAGATGAAAAGTGGGTCTTCAGCATGGGCCATGCATGTGTCATACACAGCAGCAGTGTTATTCTCATTACATTTACAGATGAATTGGGGCCCTTTGTCCCCTGCCCTACCCTTAATTATTATGGTAACACCACACAAGTATGCGATAAAGCTAAGCAGACCCAAGGGATAAATAAGCTATGCTACTGACTTTCCTAGGCAGTACCTACAGGGACAGCAGCCCACAGGGAAGCCAAGAAACTAATTTTGGAATAGGAGGCACAAAACACATGATGGAGCTAAATAGTTCTCAAAGGCACTGACATTAAATTAATGACCTGAAAAGATGGGGCTAAAATGGTTGTGACTCACATAGCAGAACAGGAGTTGCAAATCTTTTTTGAAAAGAAAGAAACAGAATTCACCATTTGCATGACCCAGGAAACTTTAATAGCTTTGTGCTTGCTGGAGGTGATTTTTCTGTCCTGGAACAGAATAAATCCACCAGTGGAAAGACAATTAACTTTACTCTTCTAATGAAACCCATGGATTCAGAAAAGGACTTTCAATAATAGAAAGGTCACCCCATTTCTAGACTTGCAGGACAGATCTTCTTGTAAAACTCACATGGGTTTTCTTTGTATTCCAAAATACTAATGAGCTAGATTCCCTAGTCCTACCTTAGGCCAGAGTCCTTTAATTTCAG
>NW_010228765.1:13054-22744 GCF_000690775.1 Eurypyga helias
GAAGAATGAGATATGAAACAAAAGTGAAGCAGTGCAGTTGGATTAACTGTTCGTAAAAGTTCTTAAAACCCTGTAAGCTGCAAGAGCGAAGCTCTGTTCTTCCTAGCTTTCAGTGTAATATTTAAGGACAGCTGCAAATGTTTCAATTATTTGAATCAGCGAAAGCCTGTGTAATGAACAGCCTTCTTGGACTATAGCTAGTAATTTTTCTTTTTCCCTAGATACCACATACTGCCTATTCCACTCATCCAATACAGATTAAGGGCATCAGGTATTGATGTAAACGCATCACTTCTTCCAACATCAGGGAGAAATTAATTGTAGCAGATCCTCAAAGCAAAATCTGTATATAGAGTATTGTGTGACAAAACACAGACAGTGGATAAGGGACATGGATAATAACAAACAAACATAGCGTAAGTTTTCTTACTTTTACTACGCTATTATAAAGTCTGGGGGAAAAAAAAGGCACCAAAAAAACCAAACAAAAAACCCCCCAACAACCTGCAAGATTAAAGGTACTAAAATGAAAGAGTCAGCAAATAAGACTGTTCCATTTCATCACCTCACCAGCTGGAATCAACAAACAAGAACCAGTTAGTACCACAGCAGTGCTAAAGGAGAACGTGAAGAGGAAGATAATGGTTATACAGACCATGAGAGACTCTCTTAAGAGGCAATGAGGGAGAAAACTTAGAAATGCTTGCAGAAGACATTTCTGGGTTGGAGACAAAACCTGGGAACGTAAAGAAGACAGATAGGTTCAGCATCAGAATAGTCCTGTAATTTTTCTCTTGTAGTAACCGTTTAGACAGGAAGAAGATGAATGCCCCCAGTATAAGAAGGATATCAGCCAGTTGGCGTGAGTCCAGAGAAGGCCACGAAGATGCTCGGGGGGCTGGAGCACCTCTGCTATGGGGACAGGCTGAGAGAGTGGGGCTTGTTCAGCCTGGAGAAGAGAAGGCTCCGGGGAGACCTTATAGCACCTTCCAGTACCTGAAGGGGCTACAAGGAAGCTGGGGGGGACTTTTTACAAGGGCCTGTAGTGACAGGACAAGGGGTAATGGGTTTAAATTGAAAGTGGGGAAGTTTAGTTTGGACATCAGGAAGAAATTCTTCATGGAGAAGGTGGTGTTTCCTAGAGAAGTTGTGCCCCCTTCCTGGAAGTTTTTAAGGCCAGGCTGGACGAGGCTTTGAGCAACCTGGTCTAGTGGAAGGTGTCCCTGCCCATGCCAGGGGGTTGGAACTAGATGATCTTTAAGAACCCTTCCAACTTAACCATTCTGGGATTCTATGAGCGTTTTCCCCAATAACTAATGGAGCATGTGGGCTTTAAAGTGTTGATAAGGAATGAAAAGGCTCTTCAGACAGCCCCACTGAACACAAGCTTGTTCCTAGGTTTTCCCAAATGGTGGTGTAACTCACAACCTTAGGGACATTTTTTAAAAAAAACCTTCTCTGTGTTATAACCAATAGGGTGAACTGAGCTGTGAGTGACCATGGAGAAACACGAAGTGGGCAGAATGACACTAGAACCAGTACTCTGGAAACAACTCAGAATCTAACCACCTTATTCTTTCTGTTTTATTGTTACATACCATGGCTCTGTTTTTCTACCCCATTTCTTTCCAGTGAAGGAAAGTTTAGTTCTTAGGATAATTCCCACTTATTCTGTTAACAAAGGAAAGTCTTGCAACAGTTCAGAGACATAAGTATAGGTAGTTATTGTTAGATTTTTTTAAACTACTTTCCTCTATGCATCTAAGCAGCAGTTTCCTTCAACAGAGCTGAATTATTTTCATTCTCCAACCATGCAGACCAGAAGGGGAGGTTCCTATACTGTTCTCAGAGTTGATGCCCTACTTGTCAATTTTATTTCAAACCTTAGTTGTAACAAACGCTTATAGACATTAAAGGAAATTCCATCGGGATGAGAGTAACTGTTCCAGTTAAACACAGGCTGTGCTGGCTTTCCTTCCTGTTCCCTACTGCCACTTCCATTCACGTGCCCAGTTGTCCAGCAGACCTGTCAGGTACAGCAACATCAGATGGGAAAAAATCTCGCAGTGATCCTTTCATGTTCTCCTCTCATCTCCTCATTAAGAATGAAAACAACAGTTAACGGTTTATTTGTACAGGAACCAATAGGAACCTGCGTAACCTGCCACCCATGAAGGTGCACTAAATATGAAAGTAATTTTGACTGTCTAGACATTACAGGAATCACAACTTTGATGTTATCTCTTCCCTCTGAAGACTGTTGACCGTGAGATTGTGGAGATATTATAAGAGATATTGGAACCTGTGGTGTACTCACAAGGTTTGTTCATTGTCCTCTCTGTAATGGTTTTATATGTCTCAAATTTCCTTTCTGTGAGTCTGTGCTCCTGCATTTTGTATCAGCCAATATATGATTTTTTTAACTGCTATGTAAAGTCCTAATCAAAAAAAAAAAGGAACAAGTTTTAGATTTCTTGTATGCTTTCTTCTCCAGCTGCATAGCCACACCTTCTCAAAACATAATTCTCATTCTTTTTGGAACTCTGCCTGCAGTAGTTGCTTCCAACCCATTCCCTCACACACTGGAATGCTGCCCTCCAGTCATTGCTCTGTGTGCTGCCACATCACCCACCTGCACAAAAGCTAGAGGGAATATGCTGGTTCTTGCTGGTTAATCATCAAATCACAAGTTACGATGAGCCTGTGGAGTCCAGTAATCATCCCCTGAGGGAGTTAATGGATAGCTGAATGTCAGCTGGAATTACACGCACCGACAACAAAAAGCATTTTTGTTTCCTTGTCATATCTGAGCTCACTGAGTGCTAAGAGTTGATTTAGCAATGCAACCAAAGATGTTCACAAGTTGGACAACTCTGGTTCCCCCTCTTGGTTACCTGCAGTTAACAGAAAACTTTCAGAACGGATGAGATTCAGTTCCCTTTGCTTGATAGATCAACTTCTAACACTATGTTTCATCAATGTAAACATAATTGCTGTGGCCTTTTTATCCATTAAAGACTGCACTGTAACATACTTGGAGAAAATGTCACATGCTATTGACTGGTGTTTTCCAACAGTAGGCTTTGCAAACCCACCTGAAAAAACTCTATCTGTACTGGGGCATTTGCCTCTAGGAATGCTGCTTTCCTTGGGAGTTTTTTTTCTTGTCTTGACAGGTAAGGCAGGAAAGCATGCTGTCTTTTAACACCTGCCATCACACTCAGACAAAAAATCACCTTCAACTCTTTTCATGCCCTGCTGTTTCATTACTGTGAAGATACTCAGAGAACACTGTGAATTGCACTGCAGTGCTGCTCTTCACTGCCAACATGCTGCAACATCTCAATTTGGAAATTCACTGAGCTCTAGTTTAGTGAAGAAGGTGGTAAAAGGCATTAAGATCTGTTTATCTTCCATCTCTGTGCTGGCATCTTCTTTTCTCCTCCTCTTCCTGCTGGGTCAGGACACAGGCCTGGAGCTGGAGAACTGGGAAAAAACAATCATCAGGCGCTCAGCACCAAAGCAGAGGCCAGAATGGAAATGCGGCTCTGCCAAACTTTCTTTGGGGAAAGAGAGGTGTCAAAGTCCACATATGCTAATGAGTCTTTTTTCTGGTCCTGTTCTCTATTTGTACAACACAACTACCCTGTTGCTTTCATACCCAGTGAATTGGTAGACAACTCAAGAAACACTCATTTAAAGAATAATCATTGCATGTAACTACCCCCATTTTTGTCACCAGCCACTCTATTGAGACCCAGACTTTCCCTGCACGGTACAGAAGTCCTTGATTAACAGTGAAATTGTGCAATGCACAGAGTGCTCTTCAGTATCAGCTGCCTTTCATGAATCAGGTTTATCAAATTCTAGGTCCATTAGCATTCTTTCTTTTATGTCTACAGATGCACAGTTGAAAGTAGCAAAGTAAGTTAGTAATGTGTCATTGACGTGTTTGTTAATAGTGACCCTTCACAATCAGCAGTCTGCAGTTCCCCATTTCTAGTGGTCTTTCCTGCCAAATACCTTGTAATGAGACTTCTCTGAGGAATGCCTATAGGCAGCTGGAACCTGGGCCCTTTTGATTTTTTAGACATTTTACTAACAACTATTTCTCAGAAGGCTATAGCTGGTGCAAATGAGACATCCCAGGGCTGTAAATTCACCATTGATATCTTCAGGAAAACACCAGTTTCTGCTTCCACTTTTTAAACTATAGATGTATCTTGGTCCATGGATTTAATCAGCTTGACATCTTCTTCAACAGGGAGCGATGAAGTTCCTCCCTTGAACCCTGTACAAATCAAGGTTTCACAGCTGTGCTTTTGAACTTGAAATTTTCTGTCACAGTCTGACACCGGAGTACTGCTGCCCACCAGGCAGAGTCTGCTGCCCTGGCTGCAGGGACAGAGAGAAGCATTTGCTGAACAATCTCCTCAATACACACACAGTTTTATAAAGTTTTCCCATATCTGCTTTCTGGCTTTATATTGTTTCCAGTATTTAAAAAACACCAGTCCCCTCATAATGGCAGTAGAATTACTTGTGTGACTGTTTCTGTAAAACTCCATCTGCACTGGGAAGCTGCTGGTAAAAGGCTTTGGCATTACCATCAAAAAGCGCTGCTGGACACTGCTGTTCACTCATCAGTTGCTCATTCACAGTGAGAAAGCGCTCAGAGCCTGTCAAGTGTTCACAGATTCCAGGCTCATCTGCGTGACCAGCCAGTTTCCTCCTAGGCAAAATCGCCTTTGACAGCTTGAAGCTGCTGCCTCTGATTTTTGCTTATAGGAAAAGAATTTTGCTAAAATACTGAAATAATGACTCCAGCAACCCACTGGCAGGTTTTATGTAACATTTGGACCCTAACTGGACATAATACAGAAGAAAAAACCCCATATATTTAACAGGAAGGATACGGCTGCTCTGAACACCGTTATCTGCATAACAGTGCTTTATTTAAAGCAGGCTTGGATATCGTCACATTGCATTAAACGCACAGCTCACACTGACAGAAGTGCCATTTGCAATAGCCTACACAGTTTCCTCACAGACTGCAAAATTTCAGCCATGCACCCTAAAACCAAATGTTCACATTCGGTTCATATTTCAAGCCAGCGCTCCCTCTGCTCAAATTCTTTCAGTCCCCTACCTTCCTTCTAGCTACTTCTCCCTGACATCTTTCCTTTTCAAGACAATTATCAACAGCTTCCAACAGGAGATTACCATCTGCAGAACCCCCCTCCAGCATGTTCAGTAGTTTTCTGCCCAACTTATCCCAGATTTCCTCCCCAGCTTTCATAGAGAACAACCTTTCCACCTTGTTGCCTCCTCCTACTAGTAAGAAGGAGATTTTTTACATTAGCTATCCTTTGCTTTACCTCCTTCCAGAATGACCTTGTTCCAAAGCTGAACCTCCTTTAGCATCGGGTCACAGTAAGCCTTCTTTTGGATACTCCTTCTGTCTCCCAGATAAAGACTAGGGTTTATACATTCATATGAGAAGTAAAGAAAGCAAAGGGAAGGATGGGAGAAGGACAGATGAAATAAACTCAGGAAAAGCAATACATGCTAATATGAAGCACTGGTCAGTCCTTAGGTGGAAGGGATGCGAACTGACTTTGGAATATCTGGGGCATCAAGTGATCAGCTTTCTAAGCAAATCATTATTTTTCCCAAAGCGTTCAGCAGCAATGAAAGATGGGAGCAGCAATCAGAGGTTATATAGTGTCAGAGTTTGTGCTCACACATCCCAGAGTAAATAAAATATGAGGATTTCCATCAATTTATGGATAATTCTGGTGTGAGAGTGTTTAAATGACACCAGATTATAATGCTATTATGCATTATGCATTATTATGTTCACTGAACAACAGCTCCGTGAAAACAGCCTGCTAAGAAGTGCAGCCTAATTCTTAATTTTCTCCTTGTCTTGTTCATTCAACACAGGTTCTTCCCAGCAGTTGCTCTGCAGCCTTTCAGTCCCAGAGAGTACCTGTTTTCATAGAAAAAATTCCCTATTGCCTATAAAACACTCCCACTCTCCCAGTATGTCTTTAACTTACCTAAGAGATTTTCTTTTTGTCTGAGTGGAAAGGTCTCAAGCCTGGGGAGAAAGAAAAATTCTCTCCCTTTAGAGGATTAAAAAATTATTTGGTTGGACTCAGAATGTGTTCTATTCAGGATCTTATTTGCAGCTAAGTACTGCAGCATCCAAAAGAGACGATCACTGCTCTCTCACTTCCTTCCACCTGTCTTTTCACAGAGATCCAGCATTTTTTCACCATGCACAGGGGACCGTCTGCTCCATTTATATTAAACAATGTATGTTAAACCATGAATGCTATAGGACTTGGATTTTCTCTCCCTGGAGAAATGCCTGAAAATATCAAGTATAGAACTATTCATTATTGTATTCCTACTCTGAATTCCATTGTTTTATTTAATTTATCTCTACAAAAGCATTTTTGCACTACTGTCTTTCATTCAAGGAGTAAAATACTAGAAGAGTTTGTATTTTCAGTTCAGATCATTTTGCTAACTGCAAAACCTCATTTGTTTTTCTTCTTCCATACCACTGTTTTCAGCATTTGTAGTCAAGCATCTGCTCCAGGGAAATCAGAATGTCCTGTTCCCAATTTCTTCTCCCAAAACAAAGACCTCTTTTAACCATCTTCTAGTAAGCTCTTACTTTTCTTTTCAGAAAGAGCTGCACTGTGTTGGTGCTGTGCTACCCTTGGATATCAGGCAAACATCAAAACAGGGACAGCAGACAGATTTTATTTCATTTACACAAAATGAGCACATTGCCTTCATGAAATGATAGAAGAAAGGTCTAGAAGAGAAGATGTCATATAGTCCAAGGTACTTTCCTATGACAGGATCACTAGCCTAATTTAATTCTTCACAGATAATTGTCTAACTTGTTCTTAAAATGGCAGAGTCTTCCCAACCTCACCAGACCTAATATTCAACAGTTTTTACTACCCTAGGTCCTTGAAAATTATTCCGGTAGCCTAAAATAATATTTCTTTCTGCTACTTCATTGTTTTCTGCTCTATCTACCATAAGCCCAAAGAAAAGATGATTCCCTCCTCTATTTTGTATCTGAAGACTCTAATATTCCCCTGATAGTTTTCTGGTATTTAGGCTAATAATTTCAGTTCTCTCAAATAATCTTGCAGGTCATGTTTTTAAGTTCTCTGATGAGTCCTGCTGCCTTCTCTGGACTCCCTCCAACTGAATTTCACCTGTCTCAAAGCGTAATAACCAAAACTTTGCACAGCCTCCAAGCTGAAGCTTTAGCAATGCTGAACAGAGCAGGAGGATTGCTTCAAATGTTTTCCAGGCTATATGGCTTTTATAAATCCCAGCAAGATGTTTGCCTTCATTTGCAACAGCATGACATTGACTCATGTTCAGCTTGTGATCTATCATAACACTCAGTTTCTTTTCTGCCGAGTTGCATCCTAGTCATTTGCTTCTCTCTTGTGCTTATGCAGTGATTATTTCTGCCTTATTTACCTTGAATTTATCCCTACTGAATTTCAACCAGTTTTTTTCCTAGAAGTTCTTCCAATTTGTTGGAATAATTTTGAATCTAATCTTTTCCTCCAGCATATTTCAGGCCTCACAGTTTTATATCCCTGGCAAAAGTGATACGTCTACATTTATATTACCATCCAGGTCATCTAAGAAAATACTGAACAAAGTAGATCCAGGACACACCAACACAACTATCATATCAGTTTTGAGCAGCTTGTGGCCTGCCTGAAGGACTGGCACAGAGTAAAAGCACACAGATTATGAGCTCTGAATCTTCTGACATTATTTAGATAAGATCTTCCTGTTCGGAAAATCATGTTTACCCAGTTTATAGCCTCCTTCACCTGCTATGCCCTGTGCTTCACCAAAGAAAATATTTAAAATTAATGTACAATCACAATCAAGAATCTCAAATTTGACTTAAAAAACCCCCAAATTAAATCTCTCACTCTTATGTCACAAAAAAAACTTTTAATATGTAAAATGAAAAAAAGCTAATTCTGTTAGAATGTGCTGCAGTACTGAAACAACGAATGGGAAAGATGTGACTAGCTTTCTTCATAGACTTGGGATATGTTTGAGATGTCAGCATTTATTACATTCACTATAGTTAACACCAGCAGCACACACCAGAAGGGATGCACCGAGGCAGCCAGTTGATTTCAATGGACTAAACGTTTTCTTTGCATCTGCCCTTGACCAAAGGACTGCAGGTTCTTTCCCCCAGAGCTCAGAGGCTGCTGTGGTGGTCACATGCAGGCACATAACAGATAGTAAGCCTTTGTGTACATAGGAATAAATATGATATGGTATTCCTCCTGCCAACAGTGCTTGACTCCCGTCATCTGACTCTGACTCTCATTCCAGTAACCACTTCCATAGCCTCACCAGAATCCTTAACCCAATACAAACAGTTTTCCTGACACTGTGGTTCAGGCCCTGGCACAGCAGAAAACATGCATGGAATGAATTAACCAGCTGGAGGGTGAAGAGAGAGAAATAGGACTTTATGAATTTGTACTGTTTCCCAGTGGACCCCTGGTAATCAATTACCTCTGGAGTAGCCACTTACTGCTTGCTCTGTGATCATTTCCTGATTCTGGCTGTGTTACCTCTGCTGGAAACCTGAGACCTTTGATTAGATGCAGCAGGAATCCTTTGTTCTCTAACCTGTCTGGAGGAACTATGGAACGAGAGAGAGGCTTTACAGGGACAAGAAAGCACTTGGGGAGACAAGGGATTGACAAGACAGCCAGCAGCACAGCAGTGGTGTGTTACTGGCTTATCTCACTGAACATCAGGCAAATTTCCTTTCCTGGGATAGGGGCAAAGGAAAAAGTAAAGGAAAGCTGAAGGAAAAAATTAAGTCCTGACTTTACTTCAGCTTGGATCTTCTGCGCAATGGGATCTATACCAAATTTCAGGGTGTCAGTCAAGAAGTAAGAGCTGAAGCTTTTAATCTCTACTGGGTCAAAATCAGAGTCAGTCGGGTAGATTTTTTCAAATAACATGTGATGTACTATCAAATTGCCAAGCCTTAATGTGTCTTCCAAGACAGTACAAAGATCCTCACCCCTGCAGATTAGTCAGTAAAATGTAATTCTGAGGCGGAACACTGTTTTCCTTAACTGTGCACCTTAGAGTAGAATGTACATTTTGGGCATTTAAAAGGATGGGTGAATGGAAGATTTCAGGAGTAAACCTCACCAAATACTAACATCTGACCTCAGGTACTGGTAACAAAGCCCTAGGCTTCAGCATTTTTAGGATTCTAGCATTTTTAAGCCCTATTTTCTGCCCTATTCTCATGCCTTAGGGTCTATGCAGAGATGAGTATCACTTGGAGGGACACATTTCTCAGCAGAGAATATTGTATTCTCAGAGGTACTCTCCACCTTGGAAATCTACTGTCACTATCAGATTAGTTCATTTCAATGCTCTCTGCCTATAATCAACCATAAGAATGTGAAATTTTGGCAGGACAGTGATTACTTGAAGGCTCGCTGCATGTTGACCTTGCACTAGCACTTCACAAGGTTTTCATAGCATTGGGTGCTATGCACACAAGGTTTAAACTATCTTGGCTCTTTACACCTTAGCCATACAGTGTTTCTCTGTGTGTCTGTGTTCACAGATTCACAGATTCAC
>NW_010228766.1:0-260 GCF_000690775.1 Eurypyga helias
CCCCTTAAAAAGTGTGATATTTATTACAAATCAGAAAGACTGTGGAAGTCCAGGATATGATTCACACCAAAAACCTGGCACACAAGGAGCCTTCATGACATACTGCAAAAAACGTAAAAATTAATGCGGAGAGAACACCCTCATTAATATATAATTTTACAGAATCTGCTTAGCCCAGGTATGACTGGAATATACTTTTTTCCTAACATAGTATTTGTTTGTGGTCTATAACTCCGTGGGCATACTGGCTTTGTTAGGTA